>NW_026264909.1:3172410-3173829 GCF_000817695.3 Arachis duranensis
ACAACTTCATAGAAGTGGTCTTGATGCACCCTTGAGATGAATCTCTCCATCTCCCATGACTCGAAGGTGGAAGCTTTTGCCTTCCCTTTCCTCTTTCTAGAGGTTTCTCCGGCCTTAGATGCCATAAATGGTTATGGAGAAACAAAAAGCAATGGTTTTACCACACCAAACTTAAAAGCTTTGCTCGTCCTCGAGCAAAAGAAGAAAGAAGAGAGTAGAAGAAGAAGAAATAGAGGAGATGGAGGTGGCTTTGTGGTTTGGCCAAGGGGGAGAAGTAGTGTTTAGGTTGTGTGAAAATGAAGGAGTGAAGAAGGGTTTATATAGGGGTGGGGAGAGGGGTAGGGTTCGGTCATGTATGGGTGGGTTTGGGAGGGAAAGTGGTTTGAATTTAAATGGTGAGGTAGGTGGGGTGTTATGAAGGATGGATGTGAGTGGTGAAGAGAATGGTGGGGTAGGTGGTTGGTGAATGGGTGAAGAAGAGAGAGAGTGGTTGGTGAATGGGTGAAGAAGAGAAAAAGTGGTGGGGTAGGTGGGGATCCTGTGGGGTCCACAGATCCTGAGGTGTCAAGGAAAATTCATCCCTACACCAAATGGCGAGCAAAAATGCTCCTTCTGCCAATTCTGGCGTTAAACGCCGGGCTGGTGCCCATTTCTGGCGTTTAACGCCAGCTTCTTGCCCTTTGTTAGCATTTAACACCAGTCTGCTGCCCCTTTCTGGCGTTAAACGCCCAGAATGGTGCCAGACTGGGCGTTAAACGCCCATTTGCTACCCTTACTGGCGTTTAAACGCCAGCAAATTTTTCCTCCAGGGTGTGCTGTTTTTCTTTCTATTTTTCATGCTATTTTTGCTTTTTCAATTGATTTTGTGACTTCCCATGATCATCAACCTACAGAAAACATAAAATAACAAAGGAAAATAGATTAAATATAACATTGGGTTGCCTCCCAACAAGCGCTTCTTTAATGTCAGTAGCTTGACAATTGGCTCTCACTGAGCCTCACAGATGCTCAAAGAAATGTTGGAACCTCCCAACACCAAACTTAGAGTTTGAAAGTGGGGGTTCAACACCAAACTTAGAAGTTGGTTGAGGCCTCCCAACACCAAACTTAGAGTTTGACTGTGGGGGCTCTGTTTGACTCTGTTTTGAGAGAAGCTCTTCATGCTTCCTCTCCATGGTTACAGAGGAATATCCTTGAGCCTTAAACATAAAGGGTTCTTCATTCACTTGAATGATCAATTCTCCTCTGTCAACATCAATCACAGCCTTTGCTGTGGCTAGGAAGGGTCTGCCAAGGATGATAGATTCATCCATGCACTTTCCAGTCTCTAGGACTATAAAATTAGCAGGGATGTAATGGTTTTCAACTTTTACCAGAACATCCTCTACAAGTCCATAAGCTTGTTTTCTTGAATTGTCT
>NW_026264909.1:3173955-3174899 GCF_000817695.3 Arachis duranensis
TAAGTCACACAGAGCCTTCTTAAAGGTCATGGTGCCTATGGTACAAGGTATTGAAAGCTTCCCAGGGTCCTGTCTCTTTTGAGGTAGTTTCTGCCTAGACAAGTTAGCCAGTTCTTTGGTGAGCAAAGGGGGTTCATCCTCCCAAGTCTCATTACCAAATAACTTGTCATTTAGCTTCATGATTGCTCCAAGGTACTTAACAACTTGCTCTTCAGTGACATCTTCATCCTCTTCAGAGGAAGAATACTCATCAGAGCTCATGAATGGCAGAAGTAAATCCAATGGAATCTCTATGGTCTCAGTGTGAGCCTCAGATTCCCATGGTTCCTCATTAGGGAACTCATTGGAGGTCAGTGGACGTCTATTGAGTTCTTCCTCAGTGGCACTCACTGCCTCTTTCTCCTCTCCAAGTTCGGCCATGTTGATGGCCTTACACTCTCCTTTTGGATTCTCTTCTGTATTGCTCGGAAGAGTACTAGGAGGGAGTTCAGTAACTTTCTTACTCAGCTAACCCACTTGTGCCTCCAAATTTCTAATGGAGGACCTTATTTCAGTCATGAAACTTTGAGTGGTTTTAATTAGATCAGAGAACATGGTTGCTAAGTCAGAGTGGCTCTGCTTAGAATTCTCTGTTTGTTGCTGAGAAGATGATGGAAAAGGCTTGCCATTGCTAAACCTGTTTCTTCCACCATTATTATTGTTGAAACCTTGTTGAGGTCTCTGTTGATCCTTCCATGAAAAATTTGGATGATTTCTCCATGAAGGATTATAGGTGTTTCCATAAGGTTCTCCCATGTAATTCACTTCTTCCATTGAAGGGTTCTCAGGATCAAAAGCTTCTTCTTCAGATGAAGCATCCTTAGTACCGCCTGGTGCAGCTTGCATTCCAGATTGACTTTGAGAAATCATATTGACTTGCTGAGTCAATATTTTGTTCTGAGCCA
>NW_026264909.1:3174936-3176055 GCF_000817695.3 Arachis duranensis
TCAGAGGGACACTTTCTGATTAATTGTTTGTATCTTTCCCAAGCTTCATAGAGGGATTCTCCTTCCTTCTGTCTGAAGGTTTGGACTTCCACTCTAAGCTTACTCAATTTTTGAGGTGGAAAGAACTTTGCCAAGAAGGCATTGACTAGCTTTTCCCAAGAGTTCAGGCTTTCTTTAGGTTGTGAGTCCAACCGTATCCTAGCTTTGTCTCTCACAGCAAAAGGGAATAGTATAAGTCTGTAGACCTCAGGGTCAACCCCATTGGTCTTAACAGTGTCACAGATTTGCAAGAATTCAGCCAAAAACTGATGAGGATCTTCCAATGGAAGTCCATGGAACTTGCAATTTTGTTGCATTAGAGAAACTAATTGAGGCATATGCTCAAAGTTGTTTGCTCCAATGGCAGGGATAGAGATGCTTCTCCCATAGAAGTTGGGAGTAGGTGCAGCAAAGTCACCCAGCACCTTCCTTGCATTGTTTGCATTGTTGTTGTTTTCGGCTACCATGTCTTTTTCTTTGAAGATTTCTGTTAGGTTCTCTATAGAGAATTGTGCTTTAGCTTCTCTTAGCTTTCGCTTCAAGGTCCTTTCAGGTTCAGGGTCAGCCTCAACAAGAATGCCTTTGTCTTTGTTCCTGATCATATGAAAGAGAAGAGAACAAGAAAATATGGAATCCTCTATGTCACAGTATAGAGATTCCTTGATGTGTCAGAGGAAAAGAAAAATAGAAGGAAGAGGTAGAAGAATTCGAACTTATCAAGAGGGATAGAGTTCGAATTGTGTATTGAGGAGGAGTGTTAGTCCATAAATGGAAGGATGTGAGAAGAGGGGAAGAAATTTTGAAAAATAAATTAAAAAGATTTTAAAAACATTTTGAAAAATTGAAGAATGATTTTCGAAAAATATGATTGGGAAAGAAATAAAGTGATTTTTGAAAAAGATTGTGAAATTAGAAATCAAAAAGATATGATTGAAAACTATTTTGAAAAAAGATGTGATTAAAAAGATGTGATTGAAAAGTTATAGTTTTAAAAAGATATGATTGAAAATATATGATTGAAAAACAATTTAAAAAGATTTGATTTTTAAAATTAATGACTTGGCTAACAAGAAAAGATAT
>NW_026264909.1:3176266-3176940 GCF_000817695.3 Arachis duranensis
AAAAAAACCTGAATTAAAAACAGAATCTTCCCTCTTGTGCCATCCTGGCGTTAAACGAACAGAATGGTATCCATTCTGGCATTTAACGCCCAAAATGCTACCCTTTTGGGCGTTAAACGCCTAGCCAGGTATCCTGGCTTGCGTTTAAATGCCAGTTTTCCTTCTTCACTGGGCGTTTTGAATGCCCAGCTTTTTCTGTGTAATTCCTCTACTGTATGTTCTGAATCTTCAATTCTCTGTATTATTGACTTGAAAAGACACAAATTAAATTTTTTTTTGAAATTTCTTTTTTATGATGAGGAATAATCAAAATGCAACTAAAATCAAATAAACAATGCATGCAAGACACCAAACTTAGAAGTTTGTATACTACTGACACTAACAAATTGAGAATGCATATGTAAAACAACAAAACACCCAAGACAAGAGAATTTAAAGATCAGAGCAAGTAAATCATCAAGAACAACTTGAAGATCAATGAAGACACATGAAAAATGCAAGAAGAACAGAAACATGCAATTGACACCAAACTTAAAATGAAACACTAGACTCAAACAAGAGACATAAAATATTTTTGGTTTTTATGATTTTGTAATTTTTTTGGATTTTTTGAAAATTGAGTGGAAAAGAAAATAAAGAGATTCAAAATTTTTAATAAGAATTCCAGGAATCAT
>NW_026264909.1:3177039-3206599 GCF_000817695.3 Arachis duranensis
GAAATTTGGATGATTTCTCCATGAGGGATTATAGGTGTTTCCATAGGCTTCACCCATGTAATTCACCTCTGCCATAGCAGGGTTCTCAGGATCATAAGCTTCTTCTTCAGAAGATGTTTCTTTAGTACTGTTGGATGCATTTTGCAATCCATTCAAACTCTGAGAAATCATATTGACTTGTTGAGTGGTGCACGAAATTGTGATCATCAATGGCACCATCAACATGGTACGCTCAATTGCAATCTCAACTCTTTATCACAACTTCGGACAACTAACCGGCAAGTGCACTGGGTCGTCCAAGTAATAAACCTTACGCGAGTAAGGGTCGATCCCGCGGAGATTGTTGGTATGAAGCAAACTATGGTCATCTTGTAAATCTCAGTCAGGCAGATTCAAATGGTTATGAATGATTTATGAATAAAGCATAAAATAAAGGTAGAGATACTTATGCAATTCATTGGTGAGAATTTCAGATAAGCGTATGGAGATGCTTTGTCCCTTCCGTCTCTCTGCTTTCTACTGTCTTCATCCAATCCTTCTTACTCCTTTCCATGGCAAGCTGTATGTTGGGCATCACCGTTGTCAATGGCTACAGTCCCGTCCTCTCAGTTAAAATGTTCAACGCGCTCTGTCACAGCACGGCTATTCAGCTGTCGGTTCTCGATCATGTCGGAATGGAATCCAGTGATTCTTTTGCGTCTGTCACTAACGCCCCACAATCACGAGTTTGAAGCTCGTCACAGTCATTCAATCTTTGAATCCTACTCAGAATACCACAGACAAGGTTTAGACCTTCCGGATTCTCTTGAATGCCTCCATCAATTCTAGCTTATACCACGAAGATTCTGATTAAGGAACCCAAGAGACATCCACTCAATCTAAGGTAGAATGGAGGTGGTTGTCAGGCACACGTTCATAGGTGAAAATGATGATGAGTGCCATGGATCATCACATTCATCAAGTTGAGGAACAAGTGATATCTTAGAACAAGAATAAGCTGAATTGAATAGAAGAACAATAGTAATTGCATTAATACTCGAGGTAAAGCAGAGCTCCACACCTTAATCTATGGTGTGTAGAAACTCCACCGTTGAAAATACATAAGAACAAGGTCTAGGCATGGCCGAGAGGCCAGCCCCATGATCTAAGATAGCATAAGACTAGTCAAAGATAGCTACCCAGATGTCTAATACAATAGCAAAAAGGTCCTATTTGTAGAGAACTAGTAGCTTAGGGTTTACAAAGATGAGTAAATGACATAAAAATACACTTCCGGGCCCACTTGGTGTGTGCTTGGGCTGAGAATTGAAGCATTTTCGTGTAGAGGCTCTTCTTGGAGTTAAACGCCAGCTTTTGTGCCAGTTTGGGCGTTTAACTCCCATTCTTGTGCCAGTTCCGGCGTTTTACGCCAGAATTCTTGAGCTGACTTGGAACGCCTTGTTGGGCCATCAAATCTCGGGTAAAGTATAAACTATTATACATTGATGGAAATCCCAGGATGTCTACTTTCCAACGCATTTGAGAGCGCGCCAATTGGGCTTCTGTAGCTCTAGAAAAGCCACTTCGAGTGCAGGGAGGTTAGAATCCAACAGCATCTGCAGTCCCTTTCAGCCTCTGAATCAGATTTTTGCTCAGGTCCCTCAATTTCAGCCAGAAAATACCTGAAATAATAGAAAAACACACAAACTCATAGTAAAGTCCAGAAAAGTGAATTTTAACTAAAAACTAATAAAAATATAATAGAAACTAACTAAAACATACTAACAACATACTAAAAACAATGCCAAAAAGTGTATAAATTATCCGCTCATCAGTCATCCTTCAAGCTCCGAATTCCTCAAGGTCAATGGACATCGCCTAAAGCTATATCATGGTGAGAAGATGCTGAAGAATAAGGAGCTAGAGATCTTCCTCTTGGAGGATCCACCAACAGCAGGAGACTGAGCTAGTGGAGCGTCCAACTTAAGGACGTTAAAGCAAAGTGCTGGGTGGGAGACAACCCACCATGGTATGATCATTCTTTTACCTCTCGTTAGTTTTCTTTTTCAATAACTCTTTGATAAATCACTATTTTATGATTAATATTGTGTTTAATTGTGTGGTTTTATCAAGTCTTTGCCCACTTATTCATATGATTTGCATGTATTTACGATTCCTTCCTAAAAATATCCTATGATTAAAAACTTGCTTCCTAAGATCTTTTAGTTATATATTTTTATCTTCCTTTGTACCATTCGATGCCGTGATTTGTGTGTTAAGTGTTTCAGGCTTCATAGGGCAGGAATGACGTAAGGAATGAATTGAGGAACACAAAGAATTGAGGAGATGACCAGCGAGAAGTCACGCGGTCGCATGGATGATGCGACCGCGCGAAACGGAAGAAATTACAGTGATGCGCTCGCATGCCTGACACAACCGCGCGGATTGGAAGCTGCACGACGATGCGAATGCGTGGACAACGCGCACGCGTGGTACGAGAAACACTGAGTGACGCGATCTGTAGAATTACAAAAGTCGCTGGCAGAGTTTCTGGGCCGCATTTCAACCTAGTTTTCGGCCCAGAAACACAGATTAAAACCAGGGAACATGCAGAGACAAGGAACAACATTCATTCCGCATAATTTTTAGTTTTTAGATTTAAATATACTCTCTCCTAGGTTTTCTCTTTTTGACATTCATAAATTAGGATTTGAAGACTTTTGGCTTTAGCTTTCGAGAAGAGTCTACCTCCAATACTAGTCATTATAGCTTGTTATTTATTTTTTCATTTACTCTTCCATATTCTTAATTTTTCCAGAAGTTGACATTGGATTACTTTTAGAATTTATTAATACAAGAACTATTTTTATTTTTAATTGATTCCTTTGATTATTATTTATCATGTCTTCCAATATTTCCTTTTCTTATTTTATGGATTTTACAAACATAATGAGCGAGTAGTTCCATAACTTGATTGGGAGATGATTGAAAGGAAACCTTGAGTTGGATTACTCAAGAGAAAAATTGTAATTGGGTTTATTGTTGGATCACCCTCCAGTCATTGACACTAGTCCTTCTCAAGGGAGAGGACTAGGACTTGTGACTAGAAATAGCTTTCCAACTTGCTTGACTTTCCTCTACCTAGTAAGAGATAACTAAGCAGAGCAACCTTCAATTATTAATTAATCTTGAGAGTAATTCAACAAGAATAGGGCTTCCAACTAATCTACTCCCAGTCAAGGCTTTTATTTAAATTATCTAAATTCTCTGATTTAATTTCCTGTTTATCAACTCAACCATTTTTGAAAACACCTGATTAATAAAATAGCACATCTTTCTGCAACTCGATGGGAGACGACCTGGGATTCATACTCACAGTATTTTAATTTCAATATTGTGACAACCCTTCTAAATTGATAAGCGGATTTTTGGCTGGTTAAGGACTGTACTTGCAACGTATCTCTTATAATAATTTCTTAACCCGCCAATTTTCGCTACATCAATTTTTGGCGCCGTTGCCGGGGAGTTACAATAGTGTGCTAATTTATTGATTGGAATTTATTTAATTGTAATTTTTCTTTTTATTTTGTTACCATGAACTGCACGTTTCTTTCGTTAAATGACGCGTTCACTTCCTGATCCAAGCTTGCCAGTATTTGACCCTGAGATTGAAAGAACTATTTCACGTATAAGGCAAGCTCGGTGTCGGCGAGTCCTATCTGAAGACAAACCTGAAACGTCATCTAAGGAAGAAACAAGATCCCCCTCTACTGATCCAGTTGATTTACGTGTAGGTGACACGGCAGCACCTAAGAGAGTCACTATCCAGGAGGAAGGAGCCGCTGATTTTACACTACAACCATTCCAGGCACACCACCCAGCGGTGGCTGTGGATTTTGAAATAAAGTCTGCACTACTCAACTTGATGCCCAAGTTTCATGGCCTACTTGCTCAAGAACCTATCAAGCACCTTAGGGATTTTCAGACTGCTTGTTCTACTATTAAGCGTGATGGTACTGACGAAACTTCCATTCTGTTGAAAGCTTTCCCATTCTCTCTTGAGGGAAAGACAAGAGAGTGGTACTACACTCAACCCAGACAACTGTTTCCAACTAGGATACGCTTAGAAGAGAATTTTTGGAGAATTCTATCCAGCTGTGGTTGCCAATAAACTGAGGAAAGACATGTCCATGATCGTTCAAGATGAATTTAAGACTTTCTATGAATATTTGGAGCGTTTCAATAATCTTCTGGAAGTATGTCCCCACCATATGATTGACAAGATAGTGTTGATCGTCTACTTTACACAGGGCATGAAATCACAAGATAGGACCACATTGGAAGGTGCTAGCAATGTGTCTATGAAAAAGTACAAGACTACAGAAGAGGCATGGCAATTGATCAGTGACTTAGCTTAATCTACTAGGAATCATATGCAGAAACAAAGTCGGTCAAGAGCTGTTGTAGAGATATCCACTAGCAAAGAGACTACTGCTATAACCCAGAGCTTATGTGAAATGACGAACTTACTGAAGTAGATGCAGCTAAGTCAACAACAAGCTCAGCAAGTTCAGCCTTCTCCACTACAGCACAGCCAACAGTTGGTTCCATAAAGAGTATGTGGAGTCTGTGCAGATTACAGTCATTATATTGATGAGTGTCTGCAACTCCAACCGGAAGACCACACTGTGGCAGCCACTCATAACTTCTATGACCGCCCCAACCAAGGGTACAATCAAGGTGGCAACTACAATAATGGATGGCAGGATAACTCCAACCAAGGTTGGAGGGACAATCATAACAGAGGAGGCAGAGATAACAATGGAAATTAGAGGTGGAATAACAATAATAACTTCAGGCAGCTGAATCAGAATCAGGCCTACAGAGCACCTCATCTAAGGCAACCTCAAGCATCTCAGCAGACCTCTCAGATCACTTATCCCTCTTCATCTCCAAATGATGAGTTACTACAATCTATTGATCGGAGACAACAGGCCATGGAAAACAACCTTACTTCTACTGTGAATGGTCTGAACTCTACTTTGCAAGCCCTTGTCTCACAGATTGGATCACTGAACAACTCCAACAACCAATCTTTAAGCTCTGGTGGACTCCCCTCTCCACCACTACCCAATCCAAAGGGTGGCATTAATGCCATCACCCTAAGGTCCGAAACTACATTGCAAGAGAGGAATCAGGAAGAGCTAAACCCACTAGAACACGCCTCAGCAGAAGAGGTAGTGGAAATAGAAGATGTTGAGGAGGAAAAGGATATACAGGGCATGACTGAGGAAGAAGAAGCTCAATCACAGAAAGAAGCACCAAAGGGCGCAGACACTGTAGAAAACGCCATTCCTATTCCATTTCCACAACTTGCAAGAAAGCCCAGGAAGCAGTTAGAACCTGATTCCAAAATGGTAGAAATATTCAAAAAGGTTAAGGTAATTGTTTCCCTTTTTGATGTTATTCAACAGGTACCTAAATACGCAAAGTTTCTAAAGGGCTTATGCATACATAAAGACAAAATTAATGAATTAGAGACTACTCCTTTAGGTAGTTCTATATCTGCTTTAATGGGAAATATACCTGAAAAATGTAGTGACCCAGGCCCATGCATGGTTAACTGTACCATTGGAGGTGTGATATTTTCTGACTGCATGTGTGATTTAGGAGCATGTGTTAGTATAATGCCTTTGTTTATATATGACATTTTGAGGCTCCTTCCCTTAAAAAGGTTGGCAGCTCATTTTGTGTCAGCAGATAAAAGCATTATTACAGTGGCTGGAGTTGCTGAAGATGTATTAGTGGGTATTAAGGGGCTCACATTCCCCATTGATTTTTACATCCTGGAGATGCCCCAAAATGACTTAGAGAAGCCATCATCAATTCTACTCGGAAGACCTTTCTTGAAGACCTCAAAGTTCAAATTGGATGCTTTTTTAGGAACATACTCTTTTGAAATAGACGACCGAGTAGTAAGCTTCAATCTGAATGGAGTTATGAAGCACCCTCTAGAAGATCATTCTATCCTCCAGTGTGACATCATAGATGAAACCGTAGCTGAAGTTCACCAGGAGGAGTTTGAAGAGAAGTACATAGGACAAGTTCCGAGTGTGGGGACACTTTCTGAGGACAATAAAAGTACTTTACCACTGCCACTAGCTCCAGACAATCCAGAGCCTGACCATGAGCAGGAGTTAAAATTGAAACCCCTCCCTCCACACCTCAAATATGCTTACCTCGAGGACAAGCAGAAGTTTCCAGTTATCATTGAATGTGACCTCACTTCTCAACCGGAAGAGCAGTTACTTAGTGTGCTGAGGAGGCACAAGAAGGCAATTAGGTGGAGTTTGGCAGACATAGTAGGCATCAACCCTCAAGTTTGTGAGCACAGAATATTTTTAGAAGAGGGAGCAAGACCTGTTCGTCAACCCCAAAGAAGACTAAACCCCACTATCTTAGAGGCTGTCAAGAAGGAAGTGACCAGACTACTAGAGGCAGATATCATCTACCCCATCTCAGACAGTGAATGGGTGAGCCCAGTACAAGTGGTGCCCAAGAAGTCTGGAGTCACTACAGTGAAGAATGAACATGGAGAACTCATAGCAACCAGAGTGTAGAATGCATGGAGGGTCTGCATTGATTACAGGCATCTCAACCAAGCCACTCGTAAGGATCACTACCCTCTTCCATTCATTGATCAAATGCTGGATCGCCTGTCACGTAAATCACATTATTGCTTTTTAGATGGTTACACAGGCTATTTCCAGATTCATATAGCCCCTGAAGATCAGAAAAAGACTACTTTTACATGTCCTTTTAGGACTTATGCCTATAAGAGAATGCCCTTTGGCTTGTGCAATGCACCAGCTACTTTCCAAAGGTGCATGATGAATCTTTTCTCTGACCTTCTTGAGGACTGTATGGAGGTTTTTATGGATGATTTTAGCGTTTATGGTTATTCCTTTAGCCTTTTCTTGGATAGTTTATCTAGAGTACTAGATAGATGTGTTAGTACAAACCTTGTATTGAATTTTGAAAAATGTCACTTTATGGTAAGACAAAGGATTGTACTAGGACATGTTGTGTCTAATACTGGCATTTTTGTAGATCCAGCAAAGGTAGATGTTATTTCTAGTTTGCCTTACCCCTCCTCTATGAGAGAAGTCCGTTCGTTCCTTGGCCGTGCATATTTTTACCAGAGATTCATTAAGGACTTTAGTAAGTTAGCACTTCCCCTATCCAGGTTAGTACAAAAAGATATCAAGTTCGAGTTCAGTGAGGATTGCAAACAAGCGTTTGATAAGCTGAAGACCGTCCTGACTCAAGCTCCAATTGTGAGAGGACCTGACTGGAGCCAGCCATTCGAAATCATGTGCGATGCTTCCAACCATGCAGTAGGAGCAGCGCTGGCTCAACGTGAAGGTGAAGATCCTTTTGTCATTGCTTATGCGTCTAAGACTTTAGACACTGCTCAGTCTAACTACACTACTACTGAGAAAGAGCTTCTTGCTATTGTTTTTGCTTTGGATAAATTTCGAGCCTATTTACTTGGTACTAAAGTATTCAGACCACGCAGCTCTAAAGTATTTATTAGCTAAAAAGGAATCCAAACCAAGGTTTATACATTGGATATTGCTACTACAAGAATTTGATATAGAAATAAAGGATAGGAGTGGTAACCAGAATCTAGTGGCAGACCACTTGAGTCGCCTTGAGCACATTAAAGATGACTCCACTCCTATAGCTGATAATTTCCCATTTAATCACCTACAAGCAGTATCTGATGTAGTCCTTTGGTATGCACCTATCGCTAATTATCTAGTTAGCCGCACTTTTCCTCCAAACTTTACTAAGCACCAAAGAGACAAGCTGAAAAGCGAGTCTAAATATTATATATGGGATGACCCATATTTATGGAGATGTGGCGCTGACCAGGTAATTAGAAGGTGTGTACCTCAATCAGAATTCCAGTCCATTTTAGAGGCCTGCCACTCATCTGAGGGTGAAGGACATTTTGGCCCTCAAAGAACAGTGGTGCACGAAATTTGAATCTCAATATCAAAATCAAGATTTCTTATGATCTCGTACCACTAACCAGCAAGTGTACTGGGTCGTCCAAGTAATACCTTACGTGAGTAAGGGTCGATCCCACGGAGATTATTGGTTTGAAGCAAGCTATGTTTATTTTATTATTCTTAGTCAGGATATCAATTAAAATTATCAGTTTGAATTATTAGAAAAATAAAAGAGCGTGAAATAAACAATTGTTACTTTAATAATGGAGAATATGTTGGAGTTTTGGAGATGCTTCGTCTGCTTTATTTCAGCTTTTCTCTTGTAATCGTCTTCCCACACGCAAGGTTCCTTCCATGGCAAGCTCTATGTAGGGTGTCACCGTTATCAATGGCTACTTCCCATCCTCTCAGTGAAAACGGTCCAAATGCTCTGTCATAGCACGGCTAATCATCTGTCGGTTCTCAATCAGGTTGGAATAGAATACAATGATTCTTTTGCATCTGTCACTAACGCCCAGCCTTCAGGATTTTAAAGCTTGTCACAATCATCCAATCCTGGAATCCTACTCGAAATACCACAGACAAGGTTTAGACTTTCCGGACTCTCATGAATGCCGCCATCAATCCGGCTTATACCACGAAGATTCTGATTAAGGAATCTAAGAGATACTCATTCAATCTGATGTAGAATGGAGGTGGTTGTCAGGCACATGTTCATGGATTGAGGAAGGTGATGAGTGTCATGGATCATCACCTTCTTCACAGTTAAGCGCGAATGAACATCTTAGATAAGAACAAGCGTGTTTGAATGGAAAATAGATGTAATTGCATTAATTCATCGAGATGCTGCAGAGCTCCTCACCCCCAACAATGGAGTTTAGAGACTCATGCCATCAAAGAGTATAAAATTCAGATCTAAAAATGTCATGCGGTACAAAATAAGTCTCTAAAAGTTGTTTAAATACTAAACTAGTAACCTAGGTTTACAGAGAATGAGTAAACTAAGATAATTGGTGCAGAAATCCACTTCTGGGGCCCACTTGGTGTGTGCTGGGGCTGAGACTTAAGCTTCTCACGTACTTGGGCTATTTCTGGAGTTGAACGCCAAGTTTTAACGTGTTTTGGGCGCTGGACTCCAACTTGTAACCTGTTTCTGGCGCTGGACGCCAGGCTGCAACATGGAATTGGCGTTGAACGCCAGTTTACATCGTCTATCTTCGCGCAAAGTATGGACTATTATATATTTCTGGAAAGTCCTGGATGTCTACTTTCCAACCCATTTGAGAGCGCGTGAATTGGACTACTGTAGCTCCAAAAAATCCATTCCGAGTGCAGGGAGGTCAGGATCCAACAACATCATCAGTCCTTTTTCAGTCTAACTCAGATTTTTGCTCAGCTCCCTCAATTTCAGCCAGAAAATACCTGAAATCACAGGAAAACACACAAAATCATAGTAAAGTCCAGAAATATGATTTTTCGCTTAAAAACTAATAAAATTCTATTAAAAACTAATAAAAACATGCTAATATCTACATGAAATTACACCCCAAAAAGCGTATAAAATATCCGCTCATCACAACACCAAATTTAAACTGTTGCTTGTCCTCAAGCAACTAGATAGATAAAATAGGATGAAAAGAAATTAAGAAGCATAATATTTAAGAGTTTTAAGTGGAGCTCAGATTCTTATTTAGATGAGCGGGGCTAGTAGCTTTTTGACTTCCAAACAGTTTTGGCATCTCACTTTATCCTTTGAAATTCAGAATCATTGGCATCCATAGGAACTCAGAGTTCAGATAGTATTATTGATTCTCCTAGTGTAGTAATTTTGATTCTTGAACACAGTTACTTTATGACTCTTGGCCGTGGCCCTAAGCACTTTGTTTTTCAGTATTACCACTGGATACATAAATGCCACAGACACATAATTGGGTGAACCTTTTCAGATTGTGACTTAGCTTTGCTAAGGTCCCCAATTAGAGGTGTCCAGAGTTCTTTGGCACACTCTTTTGCCTTGGATCACGACTTTAACCACTCAGTCTCAAACTTTTCACTTGGACCTGCATGCCACAAGCACATGGTTAGGGACAGCTTGATTTAGCCGCTTAGGCCTGGAATTACTTCCTTGGACCCTCCTATCCACTGATGCTCAAAGCCTAGGATCCTTTTCACCATTGCCTTTTGGTTTTAAGGGCTATTGGCTTTTTTTTCTTTTTCTTGATCCAATGATTCCTTGTATTTTTTTTTCACTGCTTTTTCTTGCTTCAAGAATCAAATTCACGATTTTTCAGATCATCAATAATATTTTTCGTGCTCCTCATTCTTTCAGGAGCCAACAATTTTAACAATCATGAAATTCAAGATAAAAAATATGCACTGTTCAAGCATTCATTCAGAAGACAAAAAGTATTGCCACCACATATAATTAATTGTAATTTTTTTCTTATTAAGAACTCGAAAAATATAAATTACTTTTTTATTCTAAAAATCTACTATTTTATTCATGTTTGATGATGATGAGAAAAATAAATTATAACTTAATTGGAAATAAAACCAAAATAGATATGCTAACTACTACTACTCCTATATAACTTCTAAGGTAAATTTCTATAATAGCACTATCACAGAGTTAAAGATAAAATTAGAACTCAACAACCTATATTTTTGGAAGTGGATGTTCCTCTAGTCTGTGGGGTGCTTGGTTCTTCAAGAATTAATTTCTGACGCTTCTGCTCCCTCAAGTCACGCCCTTGCTCCTCTTGTTCCCTAAGCAATTTGCAAAGCATGCTACTTTGCTTATTCTGTTCTTCCTTTATTTGGTCCATAGCTTCTTGCAACTTGGAAACAGATGCCTCAAGATGCTCCCAATATTCGAATTGAGGGAGTTCTGGGAGGAATTCTTGTGCTCGCCTCTTGATTGGGTTATCCTGCAACTGTTGTCTTTCCATTGATATTTTAGTGATTGGCCGCTCAACTAAGATATACTCAGTTATTCCCATCCTTACTCCAGCATCTCTGCAGAGCATAGAAATTAAGCTTGGATAGGCCAATTTGGCATCTTTGGAGTTCTTGTTTGCTATTTTGTAGAGTTCACACGAGATTAGTTGATAAACTTCTACTTCTCTTCCCAACATGATGCAGTGCATCATCACTGCTCTTTTAACAGTGACTTCAGAACGGTTGCTGGTGGGCAATATAGAACGCCCAATGAAGTTCAGCCAGCCTCTAGCAACTGGGTTGAGATCTTCCCTCTTGAGTTGATTTGGGATGCCAGTGGTGCTGGTGGTCCACCTGGCTCCAGGGATGCATATATCCTCTAGAATCTTGTCCAGGCCTTTGTTTACCCTCATCATTCTCCTATTAAAGGAGTCTGGGTCATCTTTCAGTTGAGGAAGCTTAAAGATTTTCCTGATTTTGTCAGGGTGGATGTGAACAATCTTTCCTCTGACCAAGGTTCGATAGTCATAGAGGGCAATTCTAGTTATTCTTTGCATGTCTGTCTACCACAGATTAGCGTAGAACTCCTGAACCATATTCTTTCCCACTTTTGTTTCAAGATTAGCTAGGATTTCCCAGTTCCTATTTCGAATTTGCTCTTGGATCTCTGGATATTCATCTTCTTTCAGATCGAACTTGACTTCCGGGATCACTAATCTTAGACGTAGTAATGGTCTGAATGTTCTTTGGTTAAGAACTTCCCTTGATTCCAAAGTGGTTTTGGAATACTCTTTTTCTTGCCTCTTGGAGTGGGTTGTTTTCCTTTAGGAGCCATGATATTAGTGAGTATGTTTTTGTGATCACGGATAAACACACCAAACTTAGAGGTTTGCTTGTCCTCAAGAAAAAGAAAAGAAAGGAGAGGGATAGGAGGAGAGCAAGTGTGGAATGGTGGATGATGGGAGGGGTGCCGAATGTGGATATAAAGGGGGGAGGGTGGGTTTCGAAAATAAGAAAAAAAAGGTAAGATAGAAGATATGATTTATAAAAGATAAATATGATAAGAAAAAGATATAATTTAAAAATAAAAAGATGTTAATTATATATGGAAGAGATAAATTTGAATTTTTATTTTGAAAGAAGATTTTAAAAGATAATTGAGTTTAAAAAAAAGAGTTGGATTGGATTGGAAAAAAAGATTTGTCTGTATGGATTAAGATACATTTGATATATTTGAAAAAAAAAGGGATTTTAGAACTTAGGGTTTTTAGAAATTAGGATTAAAATTTTTGGAATTGAAGGATGATATTTTGAAACATGTTTATGCAAGAAATCATGAATTGAAACATAAAAATTAGAAAATTTGTGAAGAAAAACGAATTTTACCTCCTCCCCACCATTCTGGCGTTAAACGCCCAAACGCTGCTTGTTTTGGGTGTTTAACGCCCAATGGCTGCTTCTCCTGGGCGTTCAACGCCCAGCTGTTGCTTATTTCTGGTGTTGAACGCCAGGAAGTCCTTTGTCACTGGGCATTTTTTTTTGAATGCCCAGGATGCTGCAAATCTGGCATTGAACGCCCAGAAGGTGCTTCTTTCTGGCGTTCAACGCCCAGAAGATGCTCCTTTCTGGCGTTTAACGCCCAGATGGCTATCCTTACTGGCGTTGAACGCTCAGTAGGTGCTTCTTTTGGGCGTTCAACGCCCAAAATATTTCTTACTGGCTTTTTCACGCCAGCGAGCTTCCAAATTCCCTTGTAACTCTGTGAATTCAATCAATTGCTATTTTACCTTGAAGATACTTGACATATACCTGTAAAAATCAATTAATTAACAAATAAACTTTGTAAATGGAGGGTTGCCTCCCAGCAAGCGCTTCTTTATTGTCTTTAGCTGGACTATTACTGAGCTTTAATCAAGCCTCAGTTTTGAGCATTCTTGCTCAAATTGCCTTCAAGATAATGTTTGACTCTCTGTCCATTAACAATGAACTTTTTATTAGAATCATTATCCTGAAGCTCTACGTATCCATATGGTGACACGCTCGTAATCACATACGGTCCTCTCCACCGGGATTTTAATTTTCCGGGGAATAATCTGAGCCTAGAATTAAATAGCAGAACTTTCTGCCCTGACTCAAAGACTCTAGATGAAAATTTCTTATCATGCCATATTTTTAATTTTTCTTTGTAAATTTTTGCATTCTCGAAAGCATTGAGTCTAAATTCCTCTAGCTCATTTAACTGGAGAAATCGTTTTTCTCTAGCTAACTTGGCATCAAAGTTCAGGAATCTGGTTGTCCAGTAGGCCTTATGTTCCAGTTCCACTGACAAGTGACATGCCTTTCCATACACAAGCTGGTATGGAGAGGTCCCTATAGGGGTCTTGAATGCTGTTCTGTATGCCCACAGAGCATCATCCAAGCTTCTTGTCCAATCCCTTCTACAGTTAATTACAGTCCGTTCCAAGATTCTTTTGAGTTCTCTATTTGAGACTTCAGCTTGCCCATTTGTCTGTGGGTGATATGGAGTGGCCACCCTGTGGCTAACTCCATAACGAACTAAAGCAGAGTAAAGCTGTTTATTGCAGAAATTAGTGCCCCCATCACTGATTAGTACTCTAAGGGTGCCAAATCTGTTGAAGATGTGTTTCTGGAAGAATTTTAACACTGTCTTAGTGTCATTAGTGGGTGTAGCAATAGCTTCCACCCATTTGGATACATAATCCACTGCCACCAGAATATAAGTGTTTGAGTATGATGGTGGGAAAGGCCCCATGAAGTCAATACCCCATACATCAAACAACTCAATCTCCAAGATTCCTTGTTGATGCATGGCATAACTGTGAGGCAGATTACCAGATCTTTGGCAACTGTCACAATAAAGTACAAACACTGGGGAATCTTTATAGAGAGTAGGCCAGTAGAAGCCACATTGGAGGACTCTTGTGGCTGTTCGCTCACTTCCAAAATGTCCTCCATATTGTGATACAGGGCAATGCCATAGGATCTTCTGCGCTTCTTCTTTAGGCACACATCTACGGATCACTCCATCTGCACATCTCTTGAAGAGATATGGTTCATCCCAAAGATAGTACTTTGCATCTGTGATCAATTTCTTTGATTGCTGCCTACTATACTCTTTGGGTATGAACCTCACTACCTTGTAGTTTGCAATGTCTGCAAACCATGGCACTTCCTGGATGGCAAAGAGTTGCTCATCTGGAAAGGTTTCAGAGATCTCAGTAAGAGGGAGGGACGCCCCTTCTACTGGTTCTATTCGGGACATGTGATCTGCTACTTGGTTCTCTATCCCTTTTCTATCTCTTATTTCTATATCAAACTCTTGCAGAAGTAACACCCATCTGATAAGTCTGGGTTTTGAATCCTGCTTTGTGAGTAGATATTTAAGAGCAGCATGATCAGTGTACACAATCACTTTTGATCCTAATAAATAAGATCTAAACTTGTCAATGGCGTAAACCACTGCAAGCAACTCTTTTTTGTGGTTGTGTAATTCTTCTGTGCGTCATTTAAAACACAACTAGCATAGTAAATGATGTGCAGAAGCTTGTCATGCCTTTGTCCCAACACTACACCAATGGCATGGTCACTGGCATCACACATTAATTCAAATGGTAATGTCCAGTCTAGTGCAGAGATGACTGGTGCTGTGACCAGCTTAGCTTTCAGAGTCTCAAACGCCTGCAGACACTCCTTATCAAAGATAAATGGCGTGTCAGTAGCTAGCAGATTACTTAGAGGTTTGGCAATTTTTGAAAAATCCTTTATAAACCTCCTATAGAATCCTGCATGCCCCAGAAAGCTTCTGATTGCCTTAACATTGGCTGGTGGTGGTAATTTTTCAATTACCTCTACCTTAGCTTGATCCACTTCTATTCCCCTGTTTGAGATTTTGTGCCCAAGGACAATTCCTTCAGTCACCATAAAGTGACATTTTTCCCAGTTTAAAACCAGGTTAGTCTCTTGGCACATTTTTAGAACAAGTGCTAGATGGTCAAGAGAGGAGCTGAATGAGTCTCCAAATACTGAAAAGTCATCCATGAAGACTTCCAGAAATTTTTCCACCATATCAGAGAAAATTGAGAGCATGCACCTTTGAAAGGTTGCAGGTGCATTGCACAAGCCAAATGACATCCTTCTGTATGCAAATACTCCAGATGGACATGTGAATGCTGTTTTCTCTTGATCCTAGGGATCTACTGCAATTTGATTATAACCTGAATATCCATCCAGGAAGTAGTAGTATTCATGACCTGCTAGTCTTTCCAGCATCTGGTCTATGAATGGTAAAGGAAAATGATCCTTTCTGGTGGTTGTATTAAGCCTTCTGTAATCAATACACATACGCCACCCTGTAACTGTTCTTGTGGGAACCAGTTCATTTTTTTCATTATGGACCACTGTCATGTCAGCTTTCTTAGGGACGACTTGGACAGGGCTTACCCAGGGGCTATCTGAAATAGGATAAATAATCCCAGCCTCTAGTAACTTAGTGACCTCTTTCTGCACCACTTCCTTCATGGCTAGATTCAGCCGCTTTTGTGGTTGAACCACTGGTTTGGCGTCACCCTCCAATAAGATCTTGTGCATGCATCTAGCTGGGCTAATGCCCTTAAGATCACTGATGGACCACCCAAGAGCTGTCTTGTGTGTCTTTAGCACTTGAATTAGTGCTTCCTCTTCTTGTGGCTCTAAGGTAGAGCTTATGATTACCGAAAAGGTATCACCTTCTCCCAGAAATGCATATTTCAGGGATGGTGGTAATGGTTTGAGCTCGGGTTTCGGAGGTTTCTCCTCTTCTTGAGGGATTTTCAGAGGTTCTATTATTTTCTCTGATTCCTCCAAATCAGGTTGAACAACCTTAAAGATTTCCTATAGCTCTGATTCGAGACTCTTAGCCATATTGACTTCTTTTACCAGAGAGTCAATAAGATCAACACTCATGCAGTCATTTTGGGTGTCTAGATGCTGCATAGCTTTGACAACATTCAACTTGAACTCTTCCTCATTGACTCTCAGAGTTACTTTCCCTTTTTGGACATCAATAAGGGTTCGGCCAGTTGCTAGGAAAGGTATTCCTAGAATGAGAGTTGCACTCTTGTGCTCCTCCATTTCCAGCACCACAAAGGAGGCATATCCGGGTTGGTTTGACTTCTTCAGTTAAACCAAGCTTTGTGATAATAGATGCAGGTATTAGATTAATACTTGCCCCAAGATCACATAGAGCTTACCTGGTACAAGTACCTTCTAACGTGCATGGTATCATAAAGCTTCCCGGATCTTTAAGCTTCTCGGGTAAGCTTTTCAGAATGACTGCACTGCATTCTTCAGTGAGGTAAACTTTTTCAGTTTCCCTCCAATCCTTCTTATGACTCAAGATCTCTTTCATGAACATAGCATAAGAGGGTATTTGCTCAAGTGCCTCTGCAAACGGAATCTTTATTTCAAGAGTCCTGAGATAGTCTGCAAAGCGGGCAAATTGCTTATCCTGTTCCGCTTGGCGGAGTTTTTGAGGATAAGGCATTTTGGCTTTGTATTCCTCAACCTTAGTTGCTACATATTTATTGCCTACAGATGTGGGTTGAGAAGCCTTTTTAGATGGGTTATTATCAGCACTTGTATGTGTCTGATCCCCCACTGGCATTTCAATGCCAGGGGTGGGAGCTGGAGTGGCGTTAGACGCCAACTCCTTACTTGTTGCTGGCGTCTGAATGCTAGAACTGTGCTCCCTTTGGGCGTTCAACGCCAAATCATTTCTTGTTTCTTGCGTTGAACGCCAGGACTGAGCATGGTTTGGGCGTTCAACGCTAGCTTTCCACCCATTCTCTGGCGTTCAACGCTAGCTTTCCCACTTCTAAATTGAACTGCTTGGCACTCTTCTATTATTTGTTTTGATAGCTGCTGTTCTGTTTGCTTCAACTGTACTTCCATATTCATATTAGCCTTTCTTGTTTCTTGTAATATCTCCTTGAATTCGGCTAACTGTTTTGTTAGAAAATCCAATTGCTAATGAATTCTGTAACTTGTTCTGCAGGACTTATTTTAGTAATTACTGTTTTAGCCTCTTCTTTCATGGAAGGTTCACTACTTAGGTACAGATGCTGATTTTTGGCAACTGTATTAATGAGCTCTTGAGCTTCTTCTATTGTCTTTCTCATGTGTATAGATCCACCAGCTGAGTGGTCTAGAGAAATCTGAGCTCTTTTTGTAAGCCCATAGTAGAAGATGTCTAACTGCACCCACTCTGAAAATATTTCAGAGGAGCATTTTCTTAGCATCTCTCTGTATCTTTCCCAGGCATCATAAAGGGATTCATTATCTCCTTGTTTGAAGCCTTGGATGCTTAGCCTTAGATGTGTCATCCTTTTGGGAGGAAAATAGTGATTCAGGAATTTTTTTGACAGCTGTTTCCATGTCTTTATGCTGTCCTTAGGTTGGTTATTTAACCATCTCTTAGCTTGGTCCTTTACAACAAATGAAAACAGTAATAATCTGTAGACATCCTGATCTACTTCCTTATCATGTACTGTATCAGCAATTTGTAAAATTGTGCCAGAAACTCTGTAGGTTCTTCCTATGAAAGACCGGAATACTGGCAACTTTGCTGCACCATGATGATGAGCTGAGGATTCAACTCAAAACTACTGACTCCGATGGAGGTTATACAGATACTACTCCCATATAAAGCAGTAGTGGGGTTAGCATATGACCCCAGAGTCCTTTTGGACTGTCCATTTCCTCTTAGATCCATGATGGAGAAAGAGAGATGTTGTGAATTGGAGATAAATATGATTAAAAAAATATTTTTTTGTTATTATTATTGTTATTATTTTTCGAAATAAAATAAAATAAAATAAAAACTGAAATAAAAAAAATAAAAATTAATAAAGATTTGAAAATATTTTATGAAGATTTTCGAAAAAATGAGGAGAGAGAAAGTGGTTAGGATATTTTTGAAAAAGATAAAATATTTTTTTTTTAAATCTTAAAAGGATAAGATTTGAAAAATTTTGAAATTGAAATCTGAATTTTTATATAAAAAATTTCGAAAATAGAGTTTAAAATTAGTTAGAAAAGATATTTTTTTGAATTTTGAATTTTTTTTTGATGAAAGAGAAAAACACATAAAAGACACAACACTTAAAATTTTTAGATCTAATGCTCCTTATTTTCGAAAATTTTGGAGGAAAAACACTAAGGAACACCAAACTTAAAAATTTTAAGATCAAAACACAAGAAAGACTCAAGAACACCTTAAAGATTCACAAGAACACAAGAACAGAAGAAAGAACACGAAACTTAAAATTTTTAGAAAACTTCAATAAAATTTTCGAAAATTATAAAAAGATTGACAAGAAAACACCAAACTTAAAGTTTGACACAAGATTAAATCAAGAAAAATTATTTTTTGAAAAAGATTTTAAGAAGAAGATACCCAATTACCAAGAACATAGACCAACACTCTAGCCAATTGGGCAGTAAATGTAATACTTGTTTTGAATAGGTATATTCCTTTTGGAAGATTAATGCTTTGGAAAAACACAAGTGAAACAAGAAAAGACACAGAACAAGAAAAATTAAAGATCAACGAGAAAAATCAACAAGAACAACTTGAAGATTAAAGAGCACAAAGTCAAAAATTTAAAGGGAAAATATAAAATATGTAATTGACACCAAACTTAGAACAAAACACTAAACTCACGAAAATTAAAAATTTGATAAAGAAAAATAATATTTTTGAAAAATTTTTGAAAAGGGAATAAAGGACTCAGAATTTAATGACTCTATTGCAACAAAAATAAATTATTCCTAATCTAAGCAATAAAATAATCCTTTAGCTGTTCAAACTCAAATAATCCCCGGAAACGGCGCCAAAAACTTGGTGCACGAAATTTGAATCTCAATATCAAAATCAAGATTTCTTATGATCTCGTACCACTAACCAGCAAGTGCACTGGGTCGTCCAAGTAATACCTTACGTGAGTAAGGGTCGATCCCACGGAGATTATTGGTTTGAAGCAAGCTATGTTTATTTTATTATTCTTAGTCAGGATATCAATTAAAATTATCAGTTTGAATTATTAGAAAAATAAAAGAGCGTGAAATAAATAATTGTTACTTTAATAATGGAGAATATGTTGGAGTTTTGGAGATGCTTCGTCTGCTTTATTTCAGCTTTTCTCTTGTAATCCTCTTCCCACACGCAAGGTTCCTTCCATGTCAAGCTCTATGTAGGGTGTCACTGTTGTCAATGGCTACTTCCCATCCTCTCAGTGAAAACGGTCCAAATGCTCTGTCATAGCACGGCTAATCATCTGTCGGTTCTCAATCAGGTTGGAATAGAATCCAATGATTCTTTTGTGTCTGTCACTAACGCCCAGCCTTTAGGAGTTTGAAGCTTGTCCCAGTCATCCAATCCCAGAATTCTACTCGGAATACCACAGACAAGGTTTAGACTTTCCGGATTCTCATAAATGCCGCCATCAATCCGGCTTATACCACGAAGATTCTGATTAAGGAATCTAAGAGATACTCATTCAATCTGATGTAGAACGGAGGTGGTTGTCAGGCATACATTCATGGATTGAGGAAGGTGATGAGTGTCACGGATCATCACCTTCTTCATAGTTAAGCGCGAATGAACATCTTAGATAAGAACAAGTGTGTTTGAATGGAAAATAGAAGTAATTGCATTAATTCATCGAGACGCTGCAGAGCTCCTCACCCCCAACAATGGAGTTTAGAGACTCATGCCGTCAAAGAGTATAAAATTCAGATCTAAAAATGTCATGAGGTACAAAATAAGTCTCTAAAAGTTGTTTAAATACTAAACTAGTAACCTAGGTTTACAGAGAATGAGTAAACTAAGATAATTGGTGCAGAAATCCACTTCTGGGGCCCACTTGGTGTGTGCTGGGGCTGAGACTTAAGCTTCTCATGTGCTTGGGCTGTTTCTAGAGTTGAACACCAGGTTGTAACATGTTTTGGGCGCTGGACTCCAACTTGTAACCTGTTTCTGGCGCTAGACGCCAGGCTGCAACATGAAACTGGAGTTGAACGCCAGTTTACGTCATCTATCTTCGCGCAAAGTATGGACTATTATATATTGCTGGAAAGCCCTAGATGTCTACTTTCTAACCCAATTGAGAGCGCATCAATGGGACTACTGTAGCTCCAAAAAATCCATTCCGACTGTAGGGTGGTCAGGATCCAACAACATCAGGAGTCCTTTTTCAGCCTGACTCAGATTTTTGCTCAGCTCCCTCTATTTCAGCCAGAAAATACCTGAAATGACTCAACAAATTATGCTTTTTTGTGAAGTTTTTGATGTTTGGGGCATTGACTTCATGGGTCCATGATAAACCCATATTTTGTGATATATTTTGTGCTTAGTTTGAATGATTTATTCAATCCTTCACCCACTTATTCATATTAATTGCATGGTTTTACTTTTCCTTCCTTATTATGTGATGTATGTGAAAAACATGTTTCCTATGCTTTAAAATTAATTATTTTAATTACCCTTTATTATCATTCGATGCCATGATTAGTGTGTTGAGTAGTTTCAGATCTTCTAAGGCAGGAATAACTCGAAGGATGGAAAGGAAACATACAAAAATGGAAGGAAAGCACAAAACAGAGTTTTTGAAGAAACTGGCATTGACGCGACCGCATGGACAACGCGGCTGCATGCCAAGCGCGAAGAAGCAACGACGCGGCTGCATGACTGACGCGATCGCGCACCTAAAGAAGAACACCTATGACGCGGCCGCATAACTGACGCGACCGCGCGACAAGGAAAACTCCAATTGCCGCGACTGCGTGACCCACGCGGACACGTGACAGAGGCCACGCACCAGAAATTGCAGAAAAAGCTCATAGCGAATTCTGAAGCCTTTTTTGGCCCAAATCCAAGTCCAGAAGGCATAGACCAGAGGTTATCAAGTGAGGGAATGCATAGCCAAAAGGGTGAGAGTTCATGGTAGTGAGAGAAAATAAAAACAAAAAATAACAAAAAGAAAATATTTTGAAAAAGAGATGATTTTTTAAAAAAATTGAATTTTGAAAAATAAGATAAGATAAGATAAAAATTTTAAAATAAAAATCTGAATTTTTTTTAAATATTTACAATAACCAATAATAAGGCACACGTTTGCAATTCTCCGACAACGACACCATTTTAAAGAGAGGATTTTTGCGTGGTCTAAGAATCTTTACAGTTAAGTACTCGTTGCAAGTATAGCTCTTAAACCAACAAAAGTCCTTTCTTACAAACGTTTTGGTTGTCACAAGTAACAAACCCTTTTAAAATTCATAACCGAGTATTTAAACCTCGGGTCGTCTTCTTAAGGAACTGCAGGGAAGTATGTTCTTATTATTGGTTATGGAGATTGTAAATTGGGGTTTGAGAATGAGGAATGAATATGGCAAATAATTTAAATGCAATTAAAATAAATAAATACTGTAAAGCAAACCCTTTGGCAAGGTATGAGAAATTAGAAGTCCAGACTTAGTTATTCTTATCAATAATAATGAAAGTTGAATCTTAATTCCACTTAGTTAACCTTTGCTAAAGCAAAGGAAAGTCAAGGGACTAATTAGTTTGACCTTCGAATCCTATTTATTTCCTAAGAAAAGGTTGGGATTATTGAAGTTCAGTTCAATTAGCAAAGATAACAGTTATCAATTATGTTGAGCTAAGATTACTCCTGAGTTACTGATTTCTTTACCAACACCAAAAGGAAAAGGAAATAAATCTACTGGAATAAAAATGTCTTCAGATTGGGAATAATCAATAACATAAACAAAAGAAAGCAATATTAACTGGAATAGCTCAAATAACATTAATTCGAAAGAGTAATCTGTAACATAGAAGAATTCATAAACTAATTTGAAAAGCAAGTAATGAAAAAGGAATATTGAACCTGATAAAAAGATAATCCTCAAAGCAAATAAAATCCTAAATCTAAATCCTAATCCTAAAGAGAGAGGAGAGAACTTCTCTCCATCTAAACCTAAATCATGGAAAGTGACTAAAAATTGGAGACTCCCCTGAACGGATGCATTCTCTCACTTTATAACCTCTGGTTTATGCCTTCTGGACTTGGATTTGGGCCAAAAAGGGCTTCAGAATTCGCTATGAGCATTTTCTGCAATTTCTGGTGCGTGGTCTCTGTCACGCGTCCGCATAGGTCACGCGGTCACGTCAATTGGAGTTTTTCTTATCGCGCGGTCGCGTCAGTCTTGCGGCCGCGTCATAGGTGTTCTTCTTTAGGTGCGCGGTCGCATCAGTCATGCGGCCGCGTCGCTGCTTCTTCGCTCTTGGCACGCGGTCGCGTCGTCCATGCGATCGCGTGGATGCCAGTTTCTCCAAAACTCCGTTTTACGCTTTCCTTCCATTTTTGTATGTTTCCTTTTCCATCCTTTAAGTCATTCCTGCCTTAGAAGATCTGAAACTACTCAACACACTAATCATGGCATCGAATGGAAATAAAGGTAATTAAAATAATTAATTTTAAGGCATAGGAAACATGTTTTTCACATACATCACATAATAAGGAAGGGAAAATAAAACCATGCAATTAATATGAATAAGTGGGTGAAGAGTTGATAAAATCCACTCAATTAAGCATAAGATAAACCATAAAATAGTGGTTTATCAACCTCCCCACACTTAAACAACAGCATGCCCTCATGCTAAGCTCAAGATAAACTATAAAGATGAAGAGGAATGGTAGGATGTATGAAATGCAACCTATCTATATGAATGCAACTACATGCAAAAATGTTTCTACCTACTTGGTTAAAAATAAATAAGTTCTCCAAGACAAACATAAATCAGATTTTACTAATTCAAATCATATAAAATAAAGACAAGTAGACTTGTAAGAAGATAGCTCATGAAAGCAGGGAACATAGAATTAAGCACTGAACCCTCACTGGTAGTGTATATCACTCTAATCTCTCAAGTGTCTAGGGTCAATCACTCTATTCTTCCCTAATCATGCTTTCTAAACATTGTCCTTCATCTAACCTATCAACAAATATTTAGTATACCCATGCACACATCATGAGGTCTTTTCAAGGTTGTAATGGGGCCTGATAAACCCCATTTTTAGGGTTTATCTTGTATTGAATTTAGAGTGTTTTGATAACCTTTTGTCACATTTAGCCTATGAATTAGCATGGTTTTGTTATCTCTCCATATTTGTGCTTAAATGTAAAAACATGCTTTTTAAGCCTTATTTTGATGAATTCTAATTTCTCCTTGATTCCATAAGATGCCTTGATGTGTTTGCTAGTAATTCCAGGATTGAAATAGGCTAGGCATGGATCAAAGGAGCAAGGAAGGAAGCATACAAATGGAGAGAAACACAAAAAGGCAAAAGAATTGATCTTGGCCAAGCACGCGCACGCGCACAAGGCGCTCGCGCGCACATTGCAGAATCGACCAGGGACGCGCATGCGTACCGTGCGCGCACGCGTCGATGGTCGCACATGACTTCATTAAAGCAACACGTGCCTGGCGATTTGAGAGGGTTTCTGAACCTATTTTTGGCGCCAATTGCTAGGAGAAATGAATAAAAGGATCAAGGATTGAGGGGAAGGCATGTTGTTGAATATAGGGAAGCATAGAGCATAATTAGGATTAGTCTAGAGTTAGTTTTAGAGAGAGAAGCTCTCACTTCTCTCTAGAATTAGGATTAGGTTTAGGTTAATCTCTCTTCTTAGATCTAGGTTTAATTCATGCTTTGATTCACTTTTCATTTATCAATTCTTAATCTTCTCCTCTTCCCCTTTCTAGTTATGTGCTTTAATAATTGTAATTCTTCATTTTGTTTGGGATAGATTGTTGTTCCTTTATTTTCTTTCAATAATGCAATTTGAGGTAATTCATGATAATTGTGATTTCCTTGATTGTTGTTGTTAATTCCTTGCAATAATTGTTGTTAGATTCTATTCTTGTTCTCAATTTACTATGCTTTTCTTTTATGCCTTCCAAGTGTTTGATGAAATGCTTGGTTGGATTTTAGTGTAGGTTTTTTCTCATCACAATTGAGAAGAATAACTAGGATAGGATTTCTAGTTCTCATATCTTGCTGAGAGCTTTTATAGTTGTTAGTTTATTTTCATTGCCATTTACTTTTCATGCTTCTTATCAAAACCCCAAAATAACTCAAACCAATAACAAGACACTTTATTGTAATTCCTAGGGAGAACGACCCGAGGTTTGAATACTTCGGTTTATAAATTTTAGGGATTTGTACTAGTGACAAACAACTTTTTGTATGAAATGATTATTGTTTGGTTTAGAAACTATACTTTACAACGAGAATTCATTTGTGAAATTCTAAACCGTCAAAAATCCAATCATCAAAATGGCGCCGTTGCCGGGGAGTTGCAATGGTGTTGTGTTATTGGTTATTATACATATGTGAATAGTGTAAATATCTTGCTTTTTGCTTCATTTGTTAGTTGTAGAATTTTATTTTCTCTTTTCACCATGAATTCTTATTTTGGCTATAAGTGTGATTATAATTATGTTGTAGGAATTGAGAGCTTCAATGAGGATGTATATCAAGAATGGGACAATCAAAGGTGGGAGGAGCCATATGCATATGATCAATCTTCATGGCAACAACCTCCACTAATGCACTATGAAGAAGAGCCATTCTATGATGCATACCAATCAAATGGCTATGGTGAATCACCTTGTGACTTTCAAGAACCACCACCATACGCCTATGGACCATATCCTCAACATAAACCTCAACCATACTCACAAGCCTCTCCACATCAAGCACCTTCTTATAATCCATATCTATCATACGACCAATCATCCATACCATATTTTTATGACCATTTTGAGCAAGAACCCTTAGAACCACCACAACCCTATCAAGATTACTCTCAAGAACCACCTCAATGCACACCACCTCCACAATTTTACCAAGAAGAACCACCTTCCCATCATAAACCCTCTCTCCACAGTAATGAACCTTCTTACTCACCCCAAACCCCAATAGACGATTCTCTCACTTTGTTACTTCAAGAACAAGAAGCCATGAAGCGGGATACACTTGAGTTTGTGACCAATTTGACCAAGGTGGTGCATACTTTAGCCCACCAATGTTTGAAGACTCAAGGTAATTCCGTGACCACATGTAAAATGTCAAAAGAAGAGCAAAGTATGAAGGAGAAATTGGAAAATCCGGTGGAAAAGGAAGAGTCAAATTTTGTGTTAGAACATTTGGAGGAGCCTATGATCATTGAAGAAAAGGAAGAAGTGGTTGAAGATTTAGGAGATGTTGAAAGTCCATGGGAATCTAGCATCATGGAGAACTCTTCCGAGAAGCTTGATATTGATGTTGAGGAGGGTGCGCAACCTCCAAGGCATATCATCGTTGGAGATTTGGAAGAGACTTATCAAGAAATGGATTCAATCATGGATGAATTTCTCTCCACAATGGAATCCTCTCTCATTGGACATGAAGTTGAAACTATAAAAGAGTGTGCACAACCTCCCAAGGAAAACGAAAATGACATGGTGTATATTGAAATTGAAGAATATGAAGAGGTTGATCAAGAGATGAGTTCATTCATCAATGAATTCTTATCCAAAATTGAATCACCTCCCATTGGGCAAGATGAAGTTCTTGAAGACAACACCAAGCCATGTGATAAAAGGGTAAAGGTTGAAATCAAGGAAGCTCACAAAGAGGTGGAAATACACAAAGAAGAGCCCAAGGAAGTGGACCTTGCATTGTCTAAGTGTGGGGAAGTCTCCCTTCCCAAGTCACCATCCAACACAACATTCAAGTGGGTAAAATTTCTATCCCTAAGCTTTACTTTCTCATTTGAATATGGTTTAATTGAAAATGATGGTCAACTTAGAGCTCTTTGTGGAATTAGAAGTATAAGAGCGTTATGTGGTGGTTGCAAGTTAGGAATTAGGCTCATTAAGGTAAAAGCTTCAAGGTATAGGAACGATGATTGGAAGAATGCCACTTTACAAGGGTATCGAAGGAAGGCTTGGTATGCTAAAGAGAATTCTATATGTCAACCACCCGGGAAGAAAAAGTATGAAGATCAAATTGAAGACGAGTGTGAAGATAAGATATGGGATCCCGGTTTTCTATGTGAAGACTAACTATGGGGACTCATATCTTGGGTGGAACTTTGCCCAAGATTAATGAAAATGGTTGGAAATTCTGTCAACTAATTGAGGAGCATGGATCCTTGGAAATTCAAGGATGAGTACAAACATAAGCCACCATGACAATAAGCACCTCAAAATGTCCAACTTAAGGACTTAAACTAAAAGTGATAGGTGGGAGACACCCCACCATGGTAAACTCTTTCCACTCTCTTTTAAATTTGCTCAATAAGTGATTTGAGTTACCATTGTAGGTAGATGTTTCACATAAATTTGTTTCTACAACTTAATTGTTAGCTTAGTCACATGTATGTTGTGTTTAGTAGTAGATGAATAATATCAAATTGCATTTTTTGTGAATTGTATGATGGTTGATTGAATAAAGAGTTGTGAACAGTATGGGGAGCATCCGACATTTTTTTCTGAAAAAAAGGGGGGGTGGACGCGCGCGCACAATGTACGCACACGCGTCCCTGAGCTGATGCATCATCACCCACGTACCCGAGAGTTGGGCCTCTCTTGGGAAAACATTATGCCCTGAGCCCAACCTGACCCACACTGACGCGCACTACGTGCGTGCGCGCCAATCATGAGACCAAGGACATGTACGCGGACGCGCACCTGCCGCGCCCGCGTCGATCCGCTGCTGCAAGTTTTTGAGCCAAGCCCCCAGAGAGTTGAGCCGGCTCTGGGCCAACTTTAAGCCCCAGCCCAACTCAACTTACGCAGACGCGCACTTGCCGCGTGCGCGCCCATATGTCCAAGGTGGAACAGACGCGAGCGCACGCATCGCGCTAGCGCACCTTATCACAAATTATTAATGTACGCGGACGCGCACTGTACGCGCACGCGCCCTTACAGGCTGCCGCCACTCTAGGCCTTCGTCCCGGGAGTTGGGCGTGCCTCAAGCCCACTCTAAGCCTCAGGCCCAACCACATGTACGCGTGCGCGCGCTGTACGCGCACGCGCCGTTGCACGATCTGCCAGTCCACGCCTGAGCGCACTGTACGCTCACCACCGCCAGCCCGCCGTCTTCACCGCCGCCGACCACCATCGTCACAGCCAGCCAGTCTCTCTCTCTCACTCATCCACTCTGCCCTGTCTCTCACACGCCACCCTCCGCGGCGGCGCTCTCCCCTGCCCTACTTTTTGCTTCCGTTTCTCTTTCTTCTAGGGTCCCAGGTTCTTGCTCCAACTCTGTTCTGTATAAAGTTTTCATTACTGTTAGCTTCTATTAGTTCTCTGTTAGTTAAGTAGAATGTAGTTTCTGTATGTTAGGATTAGATAGATATATCTGCTGTTAGGTAGCTAGGGCTGGATAGAGGATTCTAGGCCTGATAAGTGCTACGTTTGTGTTTATTTTCTGCTTGTTCATTTGTTTGATAAGTGCCGCAGTTGAGTTGCTCTGTGTGCATTCTGTGTTGCCTGTATGCTATCTTTTTGCTACTGTGATTAATTGATATTGTAATCATGATTGTTGTACCATTTTGCAACCCGGGAACGTCAAATTTTAAGCTGAAATGCAGCCCAATTTTCTAGAAATTCAATTTCATTTTGCTCTCTACCATTCTGAGTATTGATGATGAACATGCTTATTCTTTATGAATTGTGGTCATTAGTGAACATTGAATTCTTGGGATATGAATGTGTTCTCTGTTCTTATTTGTTGGCCATATCTCAAGTTCCATTCATATCATGTTTGCTTGTCATCCATTCTACATCTTGAACATGCTTTCTTTGCTTTGTGCTACATGCTAAGTGTTTTATTACTTATATTCCATTATATTTCTCTTTCAGGATGTCGGATAAAGGCAAAGCCATAGCCACTGCCTCAAAGAAAAGGAAACACTCTACACCCTCTATTCCCTCCATTTATAAGAATTATGCTAAGAATCCTCTGAATGACGAAGAAAAAGAAAATTAGCAGTTACCTTCTACGGACCCGACTAAGTTCCCCAATCTCTACTGTGAGCTTCGATTTTCCAAGTATCGGACAACAAAACTGAATATCGAAAAGAAGCTTGTTCTCCCCAATGATGTCCGACGGTCCATTACTAGCCGGATCCTTGAGTTGCGTCTCGATTTTGTTGACGAGATTGGGGGATATTAACATCTCTTGGGTGAAGGAATTTTACTGCAACTTCTTCCGTCCCACTTTGGATTCGGTTCAGTGAGTGATGTGTGGAAAACGATCCAACACAAAACTCACCGGCAAGTGTACCGGGTCGCATCAAGTAATAAAACTCATGGGAGTGAGGTCGATCCCACAGGGATTGAAGGATTGAGCAATTTTAGTTTAGTGGTTGATTTAGTCAAGCGAATCAAGTATTGGTTGAGTGATTCTGTAGCCAACAGTAAGTAAATAGCAGAAAATGTAAAGGGAGAGGGATGAATTGCAGAAATTAAAGAGAACTGAAAGTAAAGATGCTGAATCTTAAAGAGCAAGAAATTAAATGACTGAAACTTAAAGTGCAAGAAATGTAAATTGCAGTAACTTAAAGTGCAAGAAATATAAATTGCTTGAATGGAAAAAGGGAGTTGAGGACTGGGAATTTAGAATTTAAGCAAGGGAAATTAAATTGCAACAATTAATAAAGCAGAAGATGAATTGGAAGTAACTAGAATTCAAACAGGAAATGAAATTAAATTGCAACAAGGGTTCACAGAAGAACCAAAAAGGAAAATGGGATCTCAGCACTCCAGAGACTAGATAGCAAAGTCTAGATCTCAGTTGCCTTCCCAGATCCAAGTTCACAAAGCAATTAACGAGAAATTAAAGAAGAAGCAGTAAAGGAAATGTAATTGAACTCAATTATGCAGAAGAAGAATTAAAGAGATCTTGAATGGAGATTGAGACAGAATTTCCTCAATACTTCACACCCAAGACTCAAACAAGAAAAGTAAACAATGCTCAAGCAAGAACGAGGAAGAAGAGAGATCAATTCTCCTCCCCAATTCTCCAAAATCTCAGTTCCTAGCTCTCAGAGAAAATGAAGTTTCAGAATTCAAAAATTAAAAGAAGGTTCAAAAATCAAAAGTAAGGAAAAGCTCCAAAGGTTCAAAGCTCAAAAGAGAGGTTCCTAATTACATCAAACTATCTCCTATTTATACACTTTCTATTCTTGGATCTTGGGATTTGGATGGGCTTTTGATTTGGTGAAGAAATGAATTAAATTGGATTTTTAATCCCATTTTCAACCCATGAAAAATTGCTTCCAGGAGGCTGCCCTGCCCTTGTGGAGGGCAGGGCAGGAATTTGTGCGTGCGGCCCTTGTGCGTGCGTGTTGGTGCGTGTGGTGCTGCAGGATGCTGCCCTGCCCTTGTGGAGGGCAGGGCAGAGTTTTTTTGGTGCGCCAGATTCTGCCCGTGCACGCTGCTGCTGGCCGAGACTCCCTTGGTGCGCCCAATCTTGTGCGCTGGCCGTGCACCACAAAATGCTGCCCTGCCCTTG
>NW_026264909.1:3206846-3214161 GCF_000817695.3 Arachis duranensis
AAGTGTGCCCTTGTGGAGGGCAATGTTTGCTTCCTCCCTTCCATGCGCCACACTCTTTTCTCCTTGGGCCACGCTTTCTTAAGCCACGTTTTTCTTTTTTTTCTTTCTTTCTTCACCTACAAGAAACCAAAACAGCCACTCAAAGTATCTCTAAATTCACAAGGTTTATAATTCATTAAAAATCAATTAATTCTTGCTCAAACCTCATGATTTAGCATCAATTTAATGGTAGTTGCTTGATTTAAAGAAGTTATGCATTTTCATTCCAATTCACTTACTTCGGATGCAAGAAAGTGCATAAAAACTAATAAAACTAGTGAAATTAGCTTGAAAAATGGGTATATGATGACTTGTCATCACAACACCAAACTTAAATCTTGCTTGTCCCCAAGCAAGCATCAAAATTAAGAGAAAATGAAATGAACAAGAAGAGCAAACATATCCTTATTAGGCATGTAGCAGAACTTGGTTTATGGAGTTTTTATGCAGACAATGACAACCCAAGTTATTGTTTGCTGTTACATAATATACATCTTTCCTCAAAGGCTTACTAAACTTGCTGTTATAAGGTTTACTCTTTAATTACATCCTTGCTAACTTTTCTTTTCTCATGTTGCTTAACAAGCTTATTATTCTTTGAAGGCTTGGTGTCAAATGTTGCAGTAGTAGCCTTTGGCTTTATTTTTACTCAACATCTTTCCACCATAGACACATGGCTTACTATTTCTTCCTAGGATCATTGATACTCAGCATCTCTTTGGATAACTAAATGTTCTGTATCTAAGTTGCTCTTTATTGTGGACTTTCAATTGGCCATCCCAAATCAGTTGATCTAAGTGACCGGGTTTTAAAATACCCCTCAGAATTTACTTATCCAAGCATATCCTAGTACAAGAACACCACAGGCATATGTCCTAGGGTCCAAGCTATTGGTGTCCAACCTTTATTCTTTGTTTTTTTTTTCTTGCCACCTTGGCTTTTTCTTCTTCCTTTTCTTTCTGTTTTATTTTTGCTCTCAAGGGATTTTTCTTTATTGATAGGAACCCTTATAACAGCAAGCTAGCTCACACTTCAATGAAAATGACATTATGCAGCAATTATTTCATGAGTTATGCATTTAATCAAACACATACACCACCATTAACTTTCATTCTAACTCATGCAACATTGGATATTTACTTTCCAATTCAAACAATTCTCCTTTATTCAAGCATATGGGAAACAAAACAAAATTCAGCTAAGTGATGGATGACAAGCACAATTCAGATTTAGCATTTCTCTAGCTATTTATTAAGTAACAAAGAAAAAAAAATTGCACGAAGTAAAAGAAATAAACAATGGAGGCATATCATGTTTCAGACATGCATCTCCTTATTAGGGATATGAAGGAAGAAGTATGAAAGAACTTTGCCACCTTCTAATGATTGTGGCTACCGCTTGATTCTCCCTTTTTCTTTTTTCTCTTCCCTAGCTTGGAGTAGTCTCGGACTTCTTCACCAGGGCATCTTCTATCCCAGACAGAATCTAAGAGTCCTGAGAGTCTAACTTCTTCCAATCTGTTAAGTGTTAACTCCGTGTAATGATGAGATCTTGCTTTTTGCTTGGCTTCAAATTCAGGGCATTGCTCAAATGGCTTGATCTGTGGATTGAGTGTTGGCAAATTGTGGGTCAAATACTCCAACCTTGCTTGTATGTTTTCATCACTCTCTATTCTTTGCACATATCTAATTTCTTCCATAGTGTGATGAATATTCTTCCATTGATACAGGTTGTGACTATATTCCCCTGCTTTAGCTTGACTAAAATACAGCTTATCATATGATTCCTTGAATTCTTTGTATTGCTCCTTTTGTTCTTCAAGAATCTTTGTGTGAAATTCTTGCTGTTGAGTCATCATCTGTTGTTGCCAGCTCTCTTGCCTCTCCTCCATTTGACGCTGCCAAGCTTCTCGCTCCTCTTTATCCCTCAAATATTGCTCCCAAAACTCTGGATGGGGCTTTAGATATTGCTCTTGGCGCCCTTGATTTTGCTCTTGTTGAGCTTGCATGAGTTGCTGAGATAGCTCTTCAATTGTTCTTTATAGCTGGCTCATGTGTATGGCACCATGAGCTTGATTTCGTCCTTCCTCTCTTTGTGATCTCCTTTGTCTTGGAGCTACCACCCCCTCTTGATCATCTTCTTCATTCATTCCTTCCATACTCTTCTTGGTGATTCCTTTCCCCTTTTTCACTTTTTCTGTGTCCTCATCTTCAAAGATCACTCTAGCTCTGTTGCATAGCCTGAGGATGGTACTTGGATGTCCAGGACCACTTGATTTACTTGTGCTGTTAGCCATCTCTTGAATACTGTCGGCTATGAGTTGTGCGAGGTTGACTTCTCCTCCATGTAGGATGCAGTATGTCATGAGTGCTCGTTTGATTGTGACCCAAGAGGCGTTTCCAGTAGGGAGGATAGACCTCCTTACTATCTCATACCATCCCTTGGCCACAGGAGTAAGATTTATTCTCCTTAAGTGGCTTGGAATTCCTTTTGAATCTCTTTCCCAGTCTGTATTTTCCACACATAACCCTTGCAAGATCTTATCAGGATTGTTTTCCATCTGCAATCTGGTCTCATAACTAGGCTCTGCATAAGTTATGGTTCTCAACTTTAAAGCCCTAGTGATGGCTGCTGGACTGAAATCCACTTCAACTCCTCTGACATAACTTGTGTAAGGGGCACTATCTTTGTTCTCTTTTACAGCATTTGCATAGAACTCCCTGATCATGACTGCACTGATGTCAACGAGAGGAGCACATTGATCATGACTACACTTATGTCAATGAGAGGAGCACATAAAAGTTCCCACCTTCTTTCTTTAGTGATTTGCCTCATGATGGGGTATTCCCCGTCCTTCAACTCAAGGCCCTTCTCATAGATAACATTCTTTGTCTTCATGAATCTATGATATCTTCCTTCATAGAACTGGGACCTAAATTTTCTTGCATCATATGATGGAGGCTCGGTCACCATTGGTTCCTTTCCCGGTCTTCTTTTGGAACTTGAGGAAGCCATTAGCTTTGGGGTGAAAAGGAAGGAGAAATGGAAGTAAAAGAAGAATGTGTTGTGTTTGGGATGATGCTCGGTTTTGTTGTGCAAGAGAGAAGAATTGTTGGCTTTAGTTTCGGGAGTAGAGGAGATTATGGTTTACAAGTGAAAGTGGTTTGTATGAATGTGTAAGCCATTTGGTGCTAATGGCTATTTATAGGCAAATTCTTCAAACTTTCTAACAAAACCATAATGAATGAGGAAGGAGTTCGTTGGTGCTCATGAAGGGTTAAGATTGAGTTGATCATATAGACGGTTCATGGATTGAATGGTCTGCATGCCTTGTTGAGGCTTTGATGAGGATTCTCTTCTCATTGGTTGCATGCATTTAGGTATTCGATGATGCATGCATGCAAATTCTGCTTCCCAAGGAGCGCATTTCTCTAGGCACATGTGACCACTCCTCACTTAGCTTGTCCTAGCCGTGGCCCCTCCTTGCATTTGTCGTAATCTCTTCCTCCTAAATAAACCAAAACAGCTAGCCTTAAAACATTAATATAGACGTTGGCAAGTGGTTTGCAATAAAGAAGAAGGTTGTTTTGTTTTGTTTATTATTATTTTTTTCTTTTTTTTCTTTTTTTAGTGATCAATTGTGTCCCTTAATTAGAGATGCTAAAAGTTGGTGAACACCAAACTTATCTCTTATTGAGGGGATGGCTTAGCAATGCAAACCATTCTTCACAATTGATGTATTTTATATTTCAAAAAAAAAATAAATTATGATGCATGATCCCTGTCTGTATGGTTTTGATTCCATGAATAGGAAATGATCTACTGAACAGTGTTACATATGCAGACACCAAACTTAGTGTTTGGTCATATGCTTCATCAAAATGATTTTACATATGTTATAAGAACAGCCCCCTTTCTTTTGAAAAGTAAATATTGGGTGTGCATTAAGGTACACCAAACTTAGAAGTCTGACTTATGCTCTAAAACAATGTATGCATTTATCAAATATGAAAGTTCAAAATCATGCGCAGGTAATCATAGCTTATTGGATAAAAGAAAAGACAGAAATCTTAAATCATGGGTTGCCTCCCATGAAGCGCTCTTTTATTGTCACTAGCTTGACATTGAACTCCCTTTAGGGCAGGTGATGCTGGTGGTGTCTCAATTTGTCCCCTCTCACTGTAAGCTTTCTCTGTGTGCCTTGATGCTCAATTTCAATGTGCTCAAGAGAGAGTACTTGGTTGACATTGTAATGATCTTCTGTTCCCAGCTGTTGATATACTAGTTGCACCTTGTCACCTTTGGAAAATCCTTCAGTTGGGATTTTCTTATTTTTCCACCCTTTGTAAGCCTTCTTCTTGTTCTTCATCTTTTTCTTTCTTGTTGATCTTTCTCCCCTGACAGTGACTTGAGTTGTGATACCTTCCTGTTTGTTTATCATCCTGGCTTCTTTTTGAATTCCTTCTCCTTCTTGCACCTGCTCATTTTTTTGTTCTACTGCGTTGTTGGTTGCTTGCCTTGGAAGAAAGTTACTACTTATCTTGCTTGTTTCTTCTTTACTTTGTGATTTTGGAAATACTTTCAGGGTGATACTTTCTTCATGCATCCTGAGGGTTAGCTCTCCCTGCTCTATATCTACAATGGCTCTAGCAGTGGCAAAAAATGGTCGACCAAGTATTATGGAGTTATTCTCATTCTCTGTTGACTCTAGGATCACAAAGTCTGCAGGAAAGATGAACTTGTCAACCTTAACTAAAAGGTTTTCAATCAATCCTTTAGGATACACCACTGATTGGTCCACCAATTCCAAGGACATCTGTATTGGTTTCACTTCTCCTATGCCAAGCTTTTTCACTAAAGAAGATGGAATTAGATTTATACTTGCTCCTAAGTCACACATCCCCTTGTTGATGAATAAGCTTCCAATAGTGCAGGGTAGGAAGAAACCTCCAGGATCTTCAAGCTTGGGGGGAGCCCTTTTCTGATTAATGCACTGCATTCTTCAGTGAGCATTACGAATTAATGCACTGCATTCTTCACTGAGCATTACAGTCTCCTTCTCATTCTAACTCCTTTTCTAATTGATGAGCTCCTTTAAGAACTTGGCATATAGAGGCATTTGCTCCAATGCCTCAGCCAAGGGTATGTTGATTTTTAGCTTCTTGAAAGTCTCAAGGAATTTAGAAAAGTGTTGGTCCTTAGTCTCTTTGTGGAATCTTTGGGGATAAGGCAGTGGAGGTGTCAAGTTTTTCTCCACTTGATGTTGTCTTGGATTTGGTTCTTCCATGATCTGCTTTCCCTTCTTCAGATTTTTTTGTCTATCTTCTTTTTTTTTGGGTTGATTCTGAAGGTGATTGCTTGCTGTTGCATCTTCATCATTGGCTGCCTCTTTTTCAACTTGTGTCTTGTCACTTTCCTCGGGCGTTTTGGTGGCTTCTTCATCTTTTAGCAGGATTTTTCCACTCCTTAACTGTATTGCCTTACACTCCTCTTTTGGATTAGGAATGGTGTCACTTGGTAGTGAGCTTGATGGTTTTTCAACAGAAATCTGCTTGGAGATTTGTCCAATCTGCCTTTCTAGGCTCTTCATGGAAGCTTCTTGGTTCTTTGTGGTCAATTCTTGGTTCTTCATCATCTTCTCCATGAGCATCTCTAGATTAGTAATTCTCTGAGAGTCTTGTGAGATTGGTTGGTTGTGGAGTGTTGCTGGATGATGGTAGGTGTTTTGGTTGGTTGGATGGTTATTGGGTGGATAATGGTTAGAGTTGGGATAAGTGTTTTGTGGTTTTCTGTATGTGTTTTGGTTAGTGTTTGGCTGGTTGTTTTGGTTTGTGTTTTTCCAATTGTTTTGATTTGAGTTCCTTTGCCATGGCTGTTGAGTTTGATTGTGGTTGTCTCCCCATCTGAGGTTGGGATGGTTTTTCCTAGAAGGATTGTAAGTATCACCATAGACTTCATTTGTTCCAGGATTTTGGTTGTGCATGTATTGAACTTGCTCTTGCTGTTGCTCCTCTTGAATTTCTTCATTTTGCCCCTAAGTAGTTGATGGTTGGCTTGTGGCACTTACTGATGCAACTTGAAGGCTATCAATTCTTTTGGCCATCTGCTCAAACTGTTGTTGAATTTGCTGCTCCATCATTTTGTTCTGAGCTAGGATTGAATCCACTCCTTCCAACTCCATTACTCCTCTCCTTTGTGATGGTTGGCATTGCCTTTGGTGAGCAAAGAAATATTGGTTGTTAGCCACCATATCAATGAGGTTCTGAGCTTCCTCTATAGTTTTCATGAGTTGTAATGAGCCTCCAGCTGAATGATCAAGTGCTTCTTGAGCCTTCAGAGTAAGTCCCTCATAGAAGTTCTGCAGCTTGTCCCACTCAGTGAACATCTCTGGTGGACATTTCCTCAGCAGTGCCTTATATCTTTCCCATGCTTCATATAAATTTTTAGCCTCCATTTGAGTGAATGTCTGCACCTCAGTCTTCAATCTTATGATTCTTTGAGGGGGATAAAATTTGGCAAGAAACTTGCTCACCAAGTCATCCCAAGTGTTGATGCTCTCCTTTGGAAATGTTTCTAGCCATTGAGTAGCTTTGTCCCTGAGAGAGAACGGGAACAACAGCAGCTTGTATATGTCAGGGTGCACTCCATTGCTCTTAACTGTGTCACAGATCCTCAAGAAAGTGGATAAATGTTGGTTGGGGTCTTCCAATGGTCCTCCTCCAAAAGAACAGTTGTTTTGGACCAACGTGATGAGTTGTGGCTTTAGTTCAAAGTTGTTTGCATTGACATTAGGAGTAAGAATGCTACTCCCACAGTGTCTAGCATTTGCAAATGTGTAGGAAGCCAGTACTCTTCTTTGTTGTGGGTTATTGTTAGCTCCTCCTTCTGGTTGATTGGGATTTGATGGATCTCCTTCCATCTCTTGGAATTCCTCCTCAGATTCTTCCTCTCCAATAACGTTCTTCTCTCTTTCAGCTCTTCTTATTCTTCGAAGAGTTCTTTGGTCAATTTCAGAGAGAATAGGGGAAGATCTTCCTGTACCTGACATACAAACATACAACAATAAACACACAGATCCAGAAAACCAGTGAAACTTTAATCTATTGCTAGAATGAAGTTTTAGTTAGTTTAAGCAAAAATTCAAACAGTTAGTGTGTTAGTCAAAATTAAAGAAACAGAAAAGAAAAAGTGCTTAATCTAGACCTCCACTTCACTTAATCATTGTCAATTTATTTCAATCCCCGGCAACGGCGCCAAAAACTTGATGTGTGGAAAA
>NW_026264909.1:3214357-3215207 GCF_000817695.3 Arachis duranensis
AAGATGAATTGGAAGTAACTAGAATTCAAACAGGAAATGAAATTAAATTGCAGCAAGGGTTCACAGAAGAACCAAAAAGGAAAATGGGATCTCAAGACTCCAGAGACTAGATAGCAAAGTCTAGATCTCAGTTGCCTTCCCAGATCCAAGTTCACAAAGCAATTAATGAGAAATTAAAGAAGAAGCAGTAAAGGAAATGTAATTGAACTCAGTTATGCAGAAGAAGAATTAAAGAGATCTTGAATGGAGATTGAGACAGAATTTCCTCAATTCTTCACACCAAGACTCAAACAAGAAAAGTAAACAATGCTCAAGCAAGAATGAGGAAGAAGAGAGATCAATTCTCCTCCCCAATTCTCCAAAATCTCAGTTCCTAGCTCTCAGAGAAAAAGAAGTTTCAGAATTCAAAAATTAAAAGAAGGTTCAAAAATCAAAAGTAAGGAAAAGCTCCAAAGGTTCAAAGCTCAAAAGAAAGGTTCTAATTACATCAAACTATCTCCTATTTATACACTTTCTATTCTTGGATCTTGGGATTTGGATGGGCTTTTGATTTGGTGAAGAAATGAATTAAATTGGATTTTTAATCCCATTTTCAACCCATGAAAAGTTGCTTCCAGGAGGCTGCCCTGCCCTTGTGGAGGGCAGGGCAGGAATTTGTGCGTGCGGCCCTTGTGCGTGCGTGTTGGTGCGTGTGGTGCTGCAGGATGCTGCCCTGCCCTTGTGGAGGGCAGGGCAGAGTTTTTTTGGTGCGCCAGATTCTGCCCGTGCGTGCGTGCTGCTACTGCCGAGAGTCCTTGGTGCGTGCCAATCTGGTGTGGTGGTTGTGCACCACAAAATGCTGCCCTGCCCT
>NW_026264909.1:3215379-3218172 GCF_000817695.3 Arachis duranensis
TGTGTTCGATTCATGGAGAATGAAAGCAAGCTTGTTTTCTTTTTGTTTGAACGCTACTCCTTCCCTCCTTGTCCTTGGGTTCGAAACCCATAGGAAGCACTAGGAAGCAATTTCCTTTGAATTATTCTTGATTGGAGCCCGATATTGCTCTTGAGGAGGGCAGGGCAGAGTTTTTGCTCTCCTTAATCCTTGGCATCAATTTGTGCTCCGCCCTTGTTGTGGGCAGGGCAGTGTTGCTTCTCAAAGCTTGTTTCATTATGTTGCCCTCCTGGAGAGCAGTGTGCCCTTGTGGAGGGCAATGTTTGCTTCCTCCCTTCCATGTGCCACGTTTCTTATCTCTTGAGTCACGCTTTCTTAAGCCACGCTTCCTTTTTCCTCCTTTTCTTCACCTTCAAATAATCAAAACAACCAATCAAAGTATCACTAAATTCACAAGGCTTATAAATCAATTAAACACTCAAAGTATCTCTAAATTCACAAGGTTTATAATTCATTAAAAATCAATTAATTCTTGCTCAAACCTCATGATTTAGCATCAATTTAATGGTAGTTGCTTGATTTAAAGAAGTTATGCATTTTCATTCCAATTCACTTACTTAGGATGCAAGAAAGTGCATAAAAACTAATAAAACTAGTGAAATTAGCTTGAAAAATGGGTATATGATGACTTGTCATCAGTGAGGGGTAGCGAGATCATGATTATTGAGACTGCCATTGGGGAGGCGTTGCAGTGCCGACATATTCCTGATGACATGTGTGCCCACCAGCAGGCCGAGTTGGCCATACACAGCATGACTTTTGATTATGAGGCACTTAGGAGCGTCATTGGTTTACCGGATGCTACATGGGTTATGGATGCAAACAATACCAAGCCTAAGGGGATGCTGTTTGCTCACTTGACTAGAGAGGCCAAGACTTGGCAGATGATCTTTGCCCACTACGTCTTGCCTACCACTCACTTCTCTGAGATCCCTATGGAGATGCTTCTACTGATTGGGTGTGTCATGGAGGGGAAGGATGTCTCTTTTCCTCGACTTATCCGCCAGTGCATGTGGAAGGCGCATATTCGTGGCCTACTTCCATTTCCCACTTTGGTCACGAGTATAGCGTCCCTAGCTGAGGTACCCTGGCTAGACGATGATGTGACACCACCACCCCCTGATGCCGATGACAGGGAGGTTACTATTCCTTGGGGTGGTTGGGTGCACGAGAAACCCCCTGCTAGACGCCGTTCCAGGGCCAGAGCAGTGGTGGGGACACTTTCACCATCAGCCCCTACAGCAGCCCCATCCTCTTCTACAGCCGCAGCTCCATCTTCATCTACAGCTCCACCTTCAGTCCCTGAGCCTACTTACCTATTGGTCCAGCGTCTATTCTGGTTTTTGGAGCGAGAGAGACTCCATGTCAGACGCCGATTAGATCGGATGGACCAGGCGCTTATTTCTCTGGGTGCTGAGTTACCTCCGCTTCCCGACTCTCCGGCCTCCGATGAGCCGGATCATCAGGAGGAGGATGCGGAGGCACCAACTCAGCAGGATGCCCCAGCCACTACAGAGCCACCACAGCCCCATGCGGAGCCGATCCCACTGCCTCAGACAGATTCAGCACCTACCGTTGTCCCTTCCACTGATCCTCCAGTTTAGCATCGAGGACGATGCTTGATCTTAAGTGTGGGGAGGGAACCGGTGAACATTTTGGCTACTTTCTTAGTTTCTTAGTTGGATTTTTGATAGATTCCATACTTTTAGTTGGATTTTTCTTTATACATTCTTTGCATATCTTTCTTTTTAGTTTGTGGTTGTGATTAGAAATCATACTTTGAATTGCAAACACTTAGTCACCCTTTTTGCATGAGAAATTGGTTTTAAGCAGAAAAGGAAAGGGTGAACTAAGAAAATTTTTGAATTTTTCAATCACAACAATGCTTAGTCAAATATTGAAATTTTCTAAGAAATTTAATTATAGGGCACCAACCCAATTGATTGAAAGAAAATTTTTGGTGAAACTTGCTTGAATTCATACTTTGTGAAGCATGTATTGAATTAAGAACACAAGCTTGTGAGACTTGAGCCTATTGATGTGGTTACATTTTATAAACCACTTATTTTCCATTCTTGTGTGAAATTGTTCTCTTTCTATGATTGTGATCCTTGATTTGCTTGATTCTATATGTCCATTTATTTCTTGTATCTGTACACTTGTATGATTGAGGCCATTATTTCATTAGCCCACTTACCCAAATAGCCAACCTTTTACTCTCCATTGTTAGCCAATTTTGAGCCTATGCTTAACCAACTTATTCTCATTTTAGCACATTACAAGCCCAAGGCGGAAAACCAATGAAAGTCCTTATGTGGATCTTTGATTAGCCTAGGCTAGTGAGAGTGTTATTATTCAAAGTTGGTGAGGCTTGGGAACATTGGATGGGATAAAAAGGGTAGTACACCTTCATATTTTAGAATTGGGAACATATTCATGTATTGATTGAATGTATAAGACCTTATGCATTGATGTTCTTGTGTATAGTCAAAAAAAGAAAAAAAATGAAAAAAAAGGGTGAAAATGAGAAAAACAAAAGAATAGAAAAGAAAAGAAAGAAAGAAAAGAAGAAAAATAGTAAAGAAGGGACAAAATGCCCCAAGTGAAGTTCAATACAAAAAAGGAATCAATGTATAAGAGTTATGAATTAAAGAATATAATGCATGAATATGTAAGAAGAAAAGAAAAAGTGAAGAATGGGTAGTTAGAATAGTTTGAACTTGTATAGGTCATTATATAGTTAGGTGGGGAAGT
>NW_026264909.1:3218357-3218516 GCF_000817695.3 Arachis duranensis
CATTTGCATTTACTTTAGGAAGTTGCATTTAGATAGGACTCATATAGTTAGTTGCATTCAATAAATGTCACACCCCTAAGTTCCTTCTTATTTTAGCATGAGGACATGCTAAGGTCTAAGTGTGGGGAGGTTGATAAACCCCATTTTTAGGGTTTATCT
>NW_026264909.1:3219437-3225221 GCF_000817695.3 Arachis duranensis
GGAGTTGGCTAGGACTTGTGGCTCAAGTCAATTCACCCACTTTACTTTCCTTTATTTAGTAAAGATTAACTAAGTGGTAGCAATGAACAATTCTCATCACAATTGAGAAGGATAACTAGGATAGGATTTCTAGTTCTCATATCTTGCTAAGAGCTTTTATAGTTGTTAGTTTATTTTCATTGCCATTTACTTTTCATGCTTCTTATCAAAACCCCAAAATAACTCAAACCAATAACAAGACACCTTATTGCAATTCCTAGGGAGAACGACCCGAGGTTTGAATACTTCGGTTTATAAATTTTAGGGGTTTGTACTAGTGACAAACAACTTTTTGTATGAAAGGATTATTGTTTGGTTTAGAAACTATACTTTACAACGAGAATTCATTTGTGAAATTCTAAACCGTCAAAAATCCAATCATCAGGGCCAAGGCAAGGGTGATGATATATGTATGGCTAAGTGAGCTATAAATTGAATCTTTGAGTAACCTGAGCTATCACCTAACATACATACATGCTATATAATTTCTAAAATCATGCCTAGCTACCCATAATTCCCACTTTTATATCACATACTCATCTGTCAACTTTTCTTTTGATTTGTGTCACATATGCATTGATCTTTTATTAACTTAACATTGGGGTAATTTTGTCCCCTTATTTATTTATTTATATTATATTTTTTTTATAGAGACATAAAAACTAAAATAACATATCAATGCATATGGAATTTTTTTAATTTTCTGTTTTACATGAGTAGATACCCAAATTTTCCAATATTCAGAATTAGAAACATGATACATTCCCTTATTAACCCATGTTCCCACAGTTTACTGACACTTAGTTGATGCACAACCTCTATCTTAAGCTAATCAAAGATTGAATTGGGATATTTAATTTGTTTTTCTGCTTAAGGTTAGTGATGTGGTTATAGAACAGAAGGGGATTAAAAAGTTCAAAGTGGCTAACAAGGGTGACATAAAAGGGTAGGGTTATTTGGGATAAGTGAGCTAAAACAAATAATGGCCTGAATCATATGCAAGCATGTAAATACACTAAATAATGGACATATAGAATGAAACAAAGTAAAGATTACAGTTATAGAGAAGAAAACACACAAGAATAAAATATTTATGGTTAAACAATGTAACCATGTAAATAAGCTCAAATCTCACAGGTTGTGTGTTCTAGCTTTTAACTATGTTCCAAATACAACTTCAAACAAATTTAACACATAGAAGATTTTAATTTTCAATTTAAATTAGTGAAATATTATAAAATATAGACTTGAAAAGAAACTTATTACTTCAACCAAGTGGTAAAATATGCAATCAAACATGGAAATGCAATAACTAACAAGGAAAATAAACCATTGGTGTTGAGATAGAAGAGTAACTAACCCATGGAGATCGGTATCGACCTCCCCACACTTAAAAATTGCACCGTCCTCGGTGCATGCTAAGATGTGCAGGTGGACGGGTTACTTCAACTGATGCTTTTCTCCAAAGATTGAGTAGATGAACTTGTTTGTCTCCCCAGTAAGAAGCTTTTTCTCTCCCTTTGTGGTGGCCATCCTGAAAGAAGAGGGAAAAGAAGAAAAAATAACCCAGAAATAAAAATAAGAATATAAATAAAGTCTGGGTGGGTTATTGCCAAATAATGGGGTCTCAATTACATGGTAGCTACAACATGCAAGCGAGAAAATAGTAGAGACACATGGCATATCAATAATGTAAAAATTTGCAAAAATGAGGGAAGAGAGTGTGGGTAAGGAGAGATAATATAAATTCATGTCAATGCAAAAGTGATACAGGTATAAAAGATTGACATTGATATAAATAATATTACCTAACGAGAATAAAACAAGTCACTAAGCACTTATAATAATTCAAGAGAAGATGCAACAGTTAAATAAGAAAATTCAACACCAAAGGAAAAATAATGAATTTAGAAAAGAAGGAAGAATATACACTAAATTAAAATGCAATGAATGGAATATGCAAATAAATAAAATAAAAGATAAGAAGAATGAGAAGGGAAAGAAGTGAGTAAGAAAGGAGGGAGGGAAAAATTAGGATTGGAGAAGAAAAGATAAGATATTTGGCAAATTAGGATAAGCTGTGTGGCGCAAACGACGTGGACGCGTGGGGCACGCGGTCACGTGACTTGCGCTTTAAGTTAATCGACGCGGTCACGTCCGTCACACGGTCGCGTGACACATGTTATGCTTCTGGCGTGAGTGCGGCCTCGTGCCTGCACAACTCTCTGTTAGAATTATTTTATTTGCCAAATTTGGGGTGACGCGATCGCGTGGGGCATGCGATCGCGTGAGTGGGCTTTAGAAGGGAATGTTGCGGACGCATCGGCGACGCGGTCGCGTGATAGGGATTGTGCGTCCAGCACCAATCTAGTACCACTCTCGCACAATAATTCGTTGTGCACCCTTTTTACATCAAAAATCAGGGCACGCGGCCGCGTGGGACACGCGGTCGCGTGGGAGGCCATTATTCCCATGTGACGCTGATGCGTCAGGGACGCGGTCACGTGGGACAATTTGTGCCACTGGCACGCCTCCAGCCACGCTCCAGCGTGACTCTCTGTTCGTTTTTATTTTCTCCTACTCATTGCGACGCGGATGCATCGCTGATGCGGTCGCGTCGCGTGGCATTTTTTTATGCATGAAAAATGCAGAATGCAATGCTAATATGAATGTTATACAAAACTCCAGGTTCAATATAATAAGATAAAATAAGACTCGGAAATAAATAAAACTAGATAAAAATGAAAAAGAAACGATCATACCATGGTGGGTTGTCTCCTACCTAGCACTTTTAGTTAAAGTCCTTAAGTTGGACATTTGGTGAGCTCCCTGTTATGGTGGTTTATGCTTGTACTGATCCAGGAATTCCACCAATGTTTATACTCCCAGTAGCCTCCGGGGTCCCAAACTAAGCATGTAAAGCCCTTAAGAAGCTTCAAACAGATTCTTAAGCATGTCAGAACAGAATCCAAGATCCCAAACCTTACTTTTACACCCATTTTTGTCTCGATCTACATTTTTCCAGCCGGGTGAAAGGTGATATGAATTCTCACTGCAGTGACCAAATAGCTTCCTAGACCCATTCAGTTGAGCTTTACACCAACCTTTGCGTTTAAACTTAAAGCTTCCGACTATAATGAACCTTGCAGGACAATTCTTACCACTGGCCATCTTCCTTTTACTCTTAATGTTACAAACAGCTCTAAGTTGACCATCCGTCTCCAGTAGCCCATATTCAAGTGGAATTAGAAAGCTAAGGGATATGAATTTTACCCACTTGAATGTTGTGAAGGATGATGGAAACTTAAGGGGAGGTATTTTTAATGAAATTGCAAGCTCCACTCCCTTGTGCTCTTCTCTAATAATTACCACCTCTTTGCAAGCTTCTTCAATTTCAACCTCTTCCTCTTGGTAGCTTTCTTCCAATTCAATCTCCTCTTCATTGCTTTCCAAGGGCATGGGAGGTTGTGCTTCTTCTTCTTGAATCTCCATCTCTTGATCAACCTCTTCCAAGTCTTCAACTGTGATATGCCTTGGAGGTTGTACACCCTCCAAAATCCTCTTAAGCATCAATTGTAACCTCCTTGACGGAATTCCCCACAACTCTGGATTCAGGTGGAGGTTCTGCATCTCCTAAATCTTCAACCACTTTGTCTTCTTCAATAATTTTGGCTTCCTCCACTTGTTCCAGTACAAAGTCATGCTCCGTACCGTTCACTGGAGTTTCTAGTATCTCCTTCATGCTATGTTATTTATTAGATTGTCCACATGAATCCATTGGGGTTCCTTGAGTATCCGAACGTCGGGAAGCTAATTGAATTACTGCTTGCTCCAATTGACGAATGGTTGCCTGAAATCGATCCACTGTTTCCTTGAAACGATCTTTTGTCTCTCGATGCACTCGGCTTTCATAAATAGGATCATAGTGCTCTTGGATTGATGGATATGGAGATGGTGAATATTGAAGTGGTGGTTCTTGTGAGTAATTGGGTTGGAATTAGGGTGGTTCTATATATGGTTCATATGGCTCATAAGGTGGTTGGTATGGTGGTTGAGGATTAGGGTCATATGGAGGTGAATGGCGGAAAGGGGCTTGTGAGTATGGTGGTCCAAAGTCATGTTGAGGAGAGGGTTCATAGGCATATGGTGGTGGTTGTTGATAGTCCATTAGAGGAGGTTGTTGCCATGAGGGTTGATCAAATCCTTGTGGCTCCTCCCATCTTTGATTGTTCCAACCTTGATGCATGTTCTCATTGTAATTTCTTCTTCCTGCAACATAACTGTAACTAGACTCATAGCCAAAGGGGTAAGAGTTCATAGTAGTGAGAGAAAATAAAAACAAAAACTAACAAAAAGAAAATATTTTGAAAAAGAGATGATTTTTAAAAATAAGATAAGATAAGATAAAAATTTTAAAATAAAAATCTGAAATTTTTTTTAAATATTTACAATAACCAATAATAAGGCACATGTTTGCAATTCCCCGACAACGGTGCCATTTTGAAGAGAGGATTTTTGCATGGTCTAGAATTCAGAATAAATTCCCGTTGCAAGTATAGCTTCTAAACCAACAAAAGTCCTTTCTTACAAATGTTTTGGTTGTCACAAGTAACAAACCCCTTTAAAATTGATAACTGAGTATTTAAACATCGGGTCGTCTTCTCAAGGAATTGCAGGAAAGTATGTTCTTATTATTGGTTATGGAGATTGTAAATTGGGGTTGAGAATGAAGAATTAATATGGCAAATAATTTAAATGGCAATTAAAATAAATAAATACTGTAAAGCAAACCCTTTGGCAAGGTATGAGAAATTGGAAGTCCAGACTTAGTTATTCTTATAAAAAATAATGAAAGTTGAATCTTAATTCCACTTAGTTAACCTTTGCTAAAGCAAAGGAAAGTCAAGGGACTAATTAGTTTGACCTTCGAATCCTATTTATTTCCTAAGAAAATGTTGGGATTATTGAGGTTCAGTTCAATTAGCAAAGATAACAGTTATCAATTATGTTGAGCTAAGATAACTCCTGAGTTACTGATTTCTTAACCAAGACCAAAAGGAAGGAAATTAAATCTACTGGAATAAGAATGTCTTCAGATTGGGAATAATCAATGACAATAATAAAGAAAGCAATATTAAACTGAAAGACCTCAAATAACATTAATTCAAAAGAGTAATCTGTAACATAGAAGAATTCATAAACTAAATTGAGAAAGCAAGTAATGAAAAAGGAATACTGAACCTGATAAAAAGATAATCCTCAAAGCAAATAAAATCCTAAATCTAAATCCTAATCCTAAAGAGAGAGGAGAGAACCTCTCTCCAACTAAACCTAAATCATGGAAAGTGACTAAAATTCGGAGACTCCCCCAAATGGATGCATTCCCCCACTTCATAACCTCTGGTCTATGCCTTCTGGACTTGGATTTTGGCCAAAAAGGGCTTCAGAATTCACTATGAGCTTTTTCTGCAATTTCTGGTGCGTGGCCTCTGTCACGCGTCCGCGTGGGGCACGCGGTCGTGTCAATTGGAGTTTTCCTTGTCGCGCGGTCGCGTCAGTTATGCGGCCGCGTCATAGGTGTTCTTTTTTACGTGCGCGGTCACGTCAGTCATGCAGCCGCGTCACTGCTTCTTCGCGCTTCGCATGCGGCCGCGTCGTCCATGCGGTCGCGTCGTCCATGCGGTCGCGTCGATGCCAGTTTCTTCAAAAACTCCATTTTGTGCTTTCCTTCCATTTTTGTATGTT
>NW_026264909.1:3225306-3244751 GCF_000817695.3 Arachis duranensis
GGTAATTAAAATAATTAATTTTAAAGCATAGAAAACATGTTTTTCACATACATCACATGATAAGGAAGGAAAAGTAAAACCATGCAATTAATATGAATAAGTGGGTGAAGGATTGAATAAATCATTCAAACTAAGCACAAAATAAATCACAAAATACGGGTTTATCAATCTCCCCACACTTAAACAATAGCATGTCCTCATGCTAAACTCAAGAGAAACTATAAAGATGAAGAGGAATGGTAGGATGTATGAAATGCAACCTATCTATATGAATGCAACTACATGCAAAAATGTTTCTACCTACTTGGTTAAAAATAAATAAGTTCTCCCAGACAAACGTAAATCAGATTTCACTAATTCAAATCATATAAAATAAAGACAAGTAGACTTGTAAGAAGATAGCTCATGAAAGTAGGGAACATAGAATTAAGCATTGAACCCTCACTGGTAGTGTATATCACTCTAATCTCTCAAGTGTCTAGGGTCAATCACTCTATTCTTCCCTAATCATGCTTTCTAAACATTGTCCTTCATCTAACCAATCAACAAATATTTAGTATACCCATACACACATCATGAGGTCTTTTCAAGGTTGTAATGGGGCCAAGGCAAGGGTGAGGATATATGTATGGCTAAGAGATCTATAAATTGAATCTTTGAGTAACCTGAGCTATCACCTAACATACATACATTCTATATAACTTCTAAAATCATGCCTAGCTACCCATAATTCCCATTTTTGTATAATTCCCATACTCATGTACCAAAATTTTTTTTTATATTTCTTTAATTTTATCACATGTGCATCGATCTTTATTAAGGCTTAACATTGGGGTAATTTTATCCTTTTATTCACTTACTTATTTATTGAATCTTTTTTTTTTGTCTGAAACATAACATATCAATGCACATGGATTTTCAATTATATATATATATATAATTTTTTTTCTATTTTGGTTTTTCATGAGTAGGTTCCCAAATTCCCAATATTCAAATAAATTAGAAACATGATACATTCCCTTATTAACCCATGTTCCCACAGTTTCCCCATACTTAGTTGATACATAATCTCTATCTTAAGCTAACTAAAGATTCAATTTGGGATTTTTACTTTTGTTTTTCTGCTTAAGGCTAATGATGTGGTTATATAAAAGAAGGGGGTTAAAAGGCTCAAGGTGGCTAACAAGGGTGATGTAAAGGGTAGGCTTATTTGGGATAAGTGAGCTAAAATCAAATAATGGCCTCAATCATATGCAAACATGTAAATACACTAAATATTGGACATATAGACTGAAACAAAGTAAAGATTACAATCAAAGAGAAGAAAACACACAAGAATAAAATATTATGGTTAAATAATGTAACCATATAAATAAATCATATAAATAAGCTCAAAATCTCATAGGTTGTGTGTTCTTTGGCTCAAAATCCATGTTCCAAATACAACTTCAAACAAGTGTAACAAAAAAAAATTTATTCAAATTAGTGAAATGCTATAAAAATTTTCTTGCAAAAGAAATTATTACTTTAACCAAGTGGTAAAATATGCAAAAATCAAACAAATATGCAAATGCAACAATGAACTATCAATAAAATAAAACATTGGTGTTGAAATAGGAAATAACTAACCCATGGAGATCGGTATCGACCTCCCCACACTTAAAGATTGCACCGTCCTCGGTGCATGCTAAGATGTGCAGGTGGACGGGTTGTTCCAACTGATGCTTTTCTCCAAAGATTGTGCAGATGGACTTGTCTTCTCTCCCCATGTAAACATCTTCCGCTTTCCTTCTGGGTGGCCATCTTGAAAGAAAATAGGGAAGAAAAGTAACCCAGAAATAAAGATAAGAAAATAAATGAAGTATGGTTGGGTTAATGCCAAATGATAAACATCTCAATTACATGGTAGCTACAACATGCAATGAGAAAATAGTAAAAGCATATGGCATATCAATAGTGCAAGAATTGCAACAATGGAGAAGAGTGTGGGTAATGGAAGTATCAGTACAAGCTCATGCCAATGAAAATGGAGTGCAAGTATCATAAAAGATTGGCATTGGCAGATAGTTAATATCATCCCACAGTGTAAAACAAGTTACCAAAATAAATTCAAGAAAAGATGCAACAGTTGAATAAGAAATTTTTTTAACACCAATGGAAAAATAAAAAAATTCAGAAAAGAAAATAAAAATATGCACAAAATTAAAATGTAATGAATGAAATATGCAAATAAAATGAAATAAAATGGAAGTGAAAAAGGATGAGAAGAAGAAAAAGAGAGTGACAAAGGAGAGAGAAAGAAGAAATTAGGATTAGAAAAGAAAAGATAAGATAATTGGCGCGGTTTTGAATGAGTTGTGTGGCACAGGCGACGCGGACGGGTGCGTGACGCGGTCGCGTGGTGCGCGATAAGGTCAGGTGACGCGGACACATAGATCACGCGATCGCGTGGCCTGATTTGTGCGATTGGCACGAGTGCAGCCTCGCGTTCGCGCAACTCTCTGTTTCAATGCATTTTGCCAAAAATCTGGGTGACGCGGTCGCGTGGGTGACGCGATTGCGTGGATGGCCATTTTTGAAAGACGATGCAGCCGCGTGGAGCACGCGTTCGCGTGGGAGGGCTTGGGCTTCTAGCACGAGTCCAGCTCAATTCCAGCACAACTTTCGACCATGCACCTTTTTGACGTCGATTCTCGTGGCACGCGGCAGCGTGGGTGACGCGGTCACGTGGGAGGCCAAAGTTCCTCATGACGCTGTCGCATGGGGTCAAATTATACTAATGGCGCACCTCCAGCCACGCTCTCGCGTGACTCTCTATTCAATTCTTTTCTTCCCAACGCATTAGTGACGCGGACGCGTCAGCGACGCTGTCGCGTCGCATGCGTGTTTTCCCCTTTTTTTTATTATGCAGTATGCAGAATGCAAAATGATATGAATATTATGAGTAATTCCAGGTTCATTGAAAAATAAAATAAAACTTGAAAACAAACAAAACGAAATAGAATAAATTGAGAAAGAACGATCATACCATGGTGGGTCGTCTCCCACCCAGCACTTTTAGTTAAAGTCCTTAAGTTGGACATTTGGCGAGCTCCTTGTCATGGTGGCTTGTGCTTGTACTGATCCAAGAATGTCCACCAATGTTTGGAATTCCAACATCCTCCGGGGTCCCAAATAAGGCACTTAAAACCGTTGAGCAGTTTCAAGCAGGTTTCCAGGCTCCCGGGGTATTGAATGTCAGAACAGACTCTAGGATCCCAAACTTTTCTTCTACACCCGTCTTTATCTTGATCTACATCTTTCCAGTCGGGTAGTGAGTAGTCTGAATTCTCACTGCAGTGACCAAACAGCTTCCGAGATCCTTTCAATTGAGCTTGACACCAATCCTTGCACCTCAAATTGAAGTGCGAAACCTCATTGAATCTTGCATACCATCTTTGAGTGCGAGTCATTTCCCTTTTACTCTTAAAGCCGCAGAGAACTCTAAGCTGGCCATCTGTTTCAAGTAAACCGTATTCAAGTGGAAAAATAAAGATAAGAGTCCAGGATTTTACCCACTTGAAGTCTGTGTTGGTTGGTAGTGGCCTTGGGATCAGTGTTTTTAGTGGTTATGCAAGCTCTACTCCCTTGTGTTCTTCAGTGAATTCCTCCACTTCTTTGCAAACCTTTTCCATTCCAGCCATGTCCTGGTCAAATTCTTCCATATCTTCCTCATCACTTGAGTTATAATTAGGAGGTTGAGAACAGTCAACCTCTGCATCATCTTCATATTCACTTGGGGAAGATTCTTCTGTCTCAAAGAATTCACTTGCGGATGCAAGTTCATTACTAAGAGGACTTGACTTGTGATCATCATCATCAAGAAAACATGTGTCTTGGGTAATTCTATCTAGTTCTTCATAAGATATTTGCATTGGAGGCGGTGCAAAATCCTCCTCAGCGTCAATTGTAGCATCCTCGACGGAGTCTTCCATGACTCTGTGTTCCCCTGGAGGTTCAGCATCTCCTAAATATTCAACCAACTCTTCTTCTTCTACAATGACAGCGCCTTCTACTTGTTCCAGTACAAAGTTATGCTCTATGCTGTCCACTGGAGTCTCTAGTGTCTTCTTCATGCTGCGTTCTTCATTAGATTCTCCACATGAAGCCATAGGATCTGTTGAGTGTCTAAACGTCTGGAAGATAATTGATTTATTGCTTGCTCCAGTTGATGAAGGGTTACACTGAACTGGTTTACTGATTCTTCGAAGCGAACCTGTGATTCTTGGCTCGATGAATGTGAACATGGTGTATAAGGGAGTGGTGGTTCTTGGGAGTAATTGGATTGGTGTTAAGGTGGATAAGGATCATATGGCGGTGAATGGTGAAAAGAAACTTGTGAGTATGGTGGATTGGGGCTGTGTTGAAGGGATGGTCTCTGTGCATAGGGTGGGGATTGTTGGTAGCTACAAAGCAGTCCACCAAATCTATCAGTTGGGCATGCATTGTAAAATGGTCTTTGTCCATGATATCTAGGAGGGTGTTGTTGCCTAAAGGGTTGATCAGATCCTTGTGGCTCCATCCATCTTTGATTGCTTAGACCTTGATGCATAGTCCTGTTATAGCTTCCATTCCTTGCAACAAAATTAGAACCAATCTCAAAGCGAGAGGGGTGAGAATTCATAATAGGGGGGGAGAGAAGAAACAAATAAACAAGTAAAAGAAAAATATATTTTTTTAAATATTTACAATAACCAATAATAAGGCACACGTTTGCAAATCCCCGGCAACGGCGCCATTTTGACGTTAGGATTTTTGCTAGTAAAGAATTTTATAAAGTCGCATTGTAGATATAGTTTCTGAACCAACAAAAATCCCTTCGTGCAAACGTTTTGGTTGTCACAAGTAACAAACCCCTTTTTAAAATTGATAACCGAGTATTTAAACCTCGGGTCGTCTTCTCAAGGAATTGCAGAGAGGTATGTTCTTATTATTGGTTATGAAAAAGTGTGTTTTGGGGTTTTGGATTAAGGTAAAAAGGTTAGTTGAATGACAAGTAAAATAAAATAATAGTAATAAAATCTCTTGGCAAGGTATGAAGAACTGGAAGTCCTATCCTAGTTATCCTTATCAATTGTGATGAGAATTGAATTTTTCTCCCACTTTGTTAACCTCTAACTATGAAGGTAAGTCAAGTGAATGAATTAATTTGAATCCTCAAGTCCCAGTCTTTCCTTGGAAAAAGTTAGAGTTATTGGATCTCGAATCAATTATTGAAGAATTCCAATTTTCAATCAACAATGAGTTTGATAACTCAAGAGTCACCAATTAATCAACCAAAGCCAAAAGGTAGAAAAATCTAAATTATTTATATCATAAATAAAAGAAATAAATCATAGATCTGAAAATACCTCAAATTATATTTAAATAAGAAAATTCAATCCAAACATGGAACATTGAAAATAAATAAATGCAAAGAATATTGAACCTGAGATGCAGACGAGATATTCATAATCCTAATAAAAATCCTAATCCTAATCCTAAGAGAGAGGAGAGAACCTCTCTCTCTAAAAACTACATCTAATCCTAAAATTATGAATTATCAGAGCATGTTGAGTCTCTGCAAGTTCCCTGACTTTAATCTGTGTTTCTGGGCCGAAAAACTTGGTTGAAATGTGGCCCAGAATCTCCGCCAGCGGCTTTTGTAATTCTGCAGATCGCGCACGTCACGCGATCGCGTCATCTATGCGGACGCGTCATTCGCGTTTTTCCGTGCCACGCGTTCGCGTCGTCCACACTTCCGCGTCACATGTGCTTTTCCAATCTACGTGGTCGCGTGAGCCATTCGGCCGCGTCACTGAGAATTCCTTTCTTCCGCGCGGTCGCGTCGCTGACGCGTACGCGTCACTTCTCGCTGGTCATCTCCTCAATTTATTGTGTTCCTTCCATTTTTGCAAGCTTCCTTCAATTTCTCACTCATTCATGCCGTATAAAGCCTGAAACACTTAACACACAGATCAAGGCATCGAATGGTAATAAGAGAGGATTAAGATTAGCTAAATTAAGACCAAAGAAGCATGTTTTCAATCATGTAATAATTTTAGGAAGGAAATATAAATGCATGCTAATTATATGAATAAGTGGGTAAAGACCATGATAAAACCACACAATTAAACACATTGTAGACCATAAAATAGTGGTTTATCAGTCCATTTTCAAATTCTAATGGCCACATTTATATGCTGTTAGCTGTGGACTATGTTTCTAAATGGGTGGAAGCAATTCCTACCCGTACTGATGATTCTAACACCGTTGTTTCCTTTGTTAGAAACCACATTATTTGTCTCTTTGGATCACCACGAGCAATCGTGAGCGATCAAGGCACCCATTTTTGTAACAGAAGACTAACATGATTACTGAAGAAGCGTGGGATCATTCATAAAGTAGCAACAGCCTACCATCCTAATGGGCAAGCCGAGGTGTCTAACAGAGAGATAAAATGCATATTACAGAAGATAGTCAAACCTCATAGAAGAGACTGGAGCACCAGGCTACAAGATGCACTCTGGGAATACAGAACAGCATACAAGACACCTATTGGGATGAGTCCTTTTCACTGAGTTTATGGAAAAGCCTGTCATCTTCCAGTTGAAGTAGAGCACAAAGCTTTTTGGGCAGTTAAGAAGTGCAATTTGAGAAAGCCGGAGCTGAAAGGAAGTTGCAACTGCAAGAATTAGAGAGCCTTCACCTAGAAGCTTATGAGAACTCAAGGCTGTACAAGGAAAAGGTGAAGGCTGTACATGATCAGCACATCAAGAGGAAAGAGTTCCAACCTGGGGATTTAGTACTCTTTTACAACTCTAGATTGAGGCTCATGCCAGGCAAGCTGCGATCAAGGTGGGAAGGTCCATATAGAGTCGAGAGGGCTAAGCCGTACGGAGTTTTTCACCTAACTCACCCTTCAAGCTCTGAACTCATCAAGGTTAATGGACATCGTTTGAAGCTCTACCATGGTAAGAAGGTAACGAAAAACAAGGAGTTGGATATCTTCCTCTTGGAGGATCCACTCACAACAGAAAACTGAGCTAATGGAGCGTCCAACTTAAGGACGTTAAAGCAAAGTGCTAGGTGGAAGACAACCCACCATGGTATGATCGTTCCTCTTCCTCTCCTTATCTTCCCTCATCTATAACTCTTCTCCGTACTACTGCCTATATCTTGCATCTCATCTGCATACTACATTTTCATTTTTCTCAAAAAAAAAAAAGAGAGAGAACACATGATGCCTTGGGTACGAGAAGAAAAGAAACAAAGAGTCACACGAAAGTGTGGCTGGAGGCGTGCCTTTGGCACAACTCGCTCCATGCGACCACGCCACTGACGCATCCACGTCATGTGGAAAATAGGCCTTCCAGGCGTCCGCGTCACCCACGCGACCGCTTGCCCTATATATCGACGTAAAAAGGATGTATGGCCGAAAGTTGAGCTGCACTTGGGCTGCACTTGTGCTAATCGCACAAGCCCTGCCACGCGACCGCGTGCCCCACGCGTTCACGCCATTTTCTTAATATGGCCATCCATGCAACCGCGTCCACCACGTGATCGCGTCACCCTAAAAATTTGGCAAAACATAAATAAAATAGAGAGTTGTGCGAGCGCGGAGCTGCCCTCGCGCCACTAGCGCAAATCACGTCACGCGTCCGCGTGACCGACGTGTCCATGTCACCTCACTTAAGGGCTTTCCACGCGACCGCGTGCCCCACGTGTCCGCGTCGATTGCGCCGCCCAACTCATTCAAATCTGCCAGATTATATTTTCTTTTCTCATCCCATTCCTATTTTATTCCCCCCTCCCCTTTTCGTCCCTTCTTTCTCTCTTCTATCCCGCCTCTTTCCTACAACCATTATCAAGGTTTTTCCTCTCTTCTCTCCTTCCTACTTTTTCATTCTTCTTTTTATTTTCATGTTTTCTTTTTCTTTCACTTCTACTTCCCTATCTATATTTCTTTTCTTCTTCCTTCTATTGGTGTTGGAATTTTATTTGGGTCATTCTTTTTATATGTTGCTTATGGCTTGTTTAGGACTTGTTTAACAATTATATATTAATATCTAAGGGTTACTTGCATGTTCAAATTAATATTTTCCATACCCTATTTAACATGCATGCTATGTGTTTGTGAAAACGCCTATATGGCAGATGTTGCAATATTTTTAGATTTCTTTTCAATTTACTACTTAAATGCCTGCTTTTCATAAAATCCCTTTTATATTTTATTAATTAAATATAATTGTTTTTACAAACATATTATTAGTTTGAAAGACTTGGTAATCTAATTTGGACATTGAATGCTTGATCTATTCTACTCATGCCCTTTGCCGGCATGCCAATAAACACCTTGCATTTAATTGTCATCCCATGCACTTGCTATATTTCCGTTGTTGATTTGTCACATGTAGTCATGACCATGTGTTCTCATCATATCCATTCCTGTGTATTGATTACCTCCTTTCCCATTCTTTTCCTTGCTATAACCCTTGCATTATTTATGTCTTTTCTCGTTTCCTTTCACGATGGCCACCAAGAAAGGCAAGGAAAAAGCTACCACCAATTCCACAACAAGGAAAGAAACAAAAAGAGCATTAGTGGCAGAGTCTTCTTCAACTGCAGTCAAGCCCTCAACAAAAAGAGTTAAAAGGATTATAAAGGTTGATGAAAAGGAGAGAGCCTTCCCAGCAAAAGACACTACACGATTTCCCAATCGTTACTGTGAGCAGATGTTCCCCATTCTGGTAGCTCGAAATTACAATAATGAATGCCATTTTATCCTTCCACCACGTATTGCCGAATTTGTTGAGCCACAAATTGCACAAAGACATTGAGGATTCCTATAGGGACAGCCACGACAGGTTAATCCTTCTTGGGTAGTTGAGTTCTACTCCAACTTCCACCTGTCGACCCTGTAGTCTGTTTACATCCGTCAGAAGCAAGTCCCCATTACAGAAGAGGCCATTCAGCAAGCCTTAGATCTTTCCCCTGCTCCAGAAGGTTTGGACAAATTTCAAGAAGCCGCACTCAAGCGCCAGGTGTACAAATTTGACTGGGACACTATTCTCAGAGTTATCGCACAACCTGGCAGCAAATGGATCTTTGGATACCATCGTTCCCGTCCTAAAGGAATATTGGCTTCTGCACTCACCTTAGAGGCTCACGTATGGGCACAGATTATGTCCCATTACGTCTTCCCGAGCACTCATGAGTCCTCCTTCACCACAGACATGGCCGTTCTACTATGGTGCGTCCTCACAGACCAACCTCTCAATCTACCAAGACACATCCAGAATGTTATGGGACACGTGCAAATCGCAGGAAACCTTCCTTTCCCCGCCTTGGTCTCTGATCTTATCTCAGCAGCCAACGTCTCTTACAGAGCTGGGGACACCAAAGCCATACTTCCACGGGATGATCAATATGTCCCTAACGGGAGATATCTCAGGCCACCACTTGCCACTACCAGCCAGTCCACAGGAGATGCTACAGTTCCTCCACCATCTACTAGTTAGTTGCTGCATCAAATACTGAAGAGGTTGGACCAACAAGACCAGAAAACAAAGCTCCGAGAGTGCCGTAACCACCGCCGATTCAAGTACCTCAAGGAGCTACTCACAGGCAACCATAGACCTGACGAGGACTCAGGCACTCCGGACTCCACTTCTTTTACCAGCACGGGGAGCCATGACGGTCCCGACTGTGGAGATACTGCCCCCAGCCCACCCTTGTTCCTGACAGATGGCACCGAGGACAGTGCAAAACCTTAAGTATGGGGAGGTCGGTCAGTACCTGACCTTTGGAGGTAATTCTTTCCCCCTAACACCAATTTCTTCTTCTTTAGTATAGGATAGATTGCATATTAGTAGGTTATTTGCATGCATGTTCTACCTGATTAAAAATACAATAAGTTTCTTTTAAGACCATATATTTTTTTGAAAATTTCACTAATTTAAATCAAAATATTTATGTTAAATTTGTTTGAAGTTGAAATTGGAATAGATTTTTGAGCTAAAAGAACACACAACCCGTGAGACCTTGAGCCTAAATACATGGTTACACCATTTAACCATAAACATTTTTTTCCTTGTGTGTTTACTTCTCTATAATTGTAATTTGAATTTTGTTTTATCCTATATGTCCAAAATTAATGTGTTATGTGCGTGCATATGATTGAGGCCATTATTTGTTTATCTCACATATCCCAAATAAGACAACCCTCTTAATTACCTTTGTTAACCACTTTGAGCTGTTTTTAATCCCATTTGTTCTATATTGTACCACATTACTAGCCTTAAGCAGAAAACAATTGAAAATCCCAATTGAATCTTTGGTTAGCTTAAGATAGAATTTGTGTGTTAACTGAGTATGGAAAAATTATGGGAATAAAGGGTAATAGAAAATATGTCATGACAGAATAAAGGGAATTTGGGTACCTATTCATGTGAAACCATAAAAGGAAATTACAAATCTATATGCATTGAAATTCAGATCCGAAAAAGATTTTCTTTGTTTTAGTAAATAAGGGGACAAAATTACCCCAATAATAAGTCAGAGTTTAAATAATCAATGCACATGTGATAAAATTAAAATAAAGGTTGAGACATGAATATGAAATGTGAAAAGGAGATTTTGGGTAGCTAAGATGAATGTTGCAATTATATAGAATATATGTATGTTAGGTGAGAGCTTAGGTTAATTAAAGATTCAATATACAAGCTCACTTAGCCATATATGTATCCCCACCTTTACCTTAGCCCCATTACAACCATGAAAAGACCTCATGATGTTTGCATTGGCATTTTAAAATTGTTGATTGATTAGGTGTAAAACAATATTTCTGAAAGCATGATTCGAGAAGGATCGAGTGATTACCCCATATACTAGAGTTGATTAGAGTGCACACGCACCAACAGTAAGGGTTCGATGCTCAGTCCTGTACTCCCTGCTTTCGCAAGCTATCTTCTTACAAATTTATCTGCTTTTACGATATGAATTGAATTAGTGAAATCTGCCCCATGTTTTGTCTTAGAGAACTTATCTATTTTTAACCATGTAGACAAACTCATATAGTTGCATTCATATGTATATAGGTTACATTGCATTACATGAGTCTTACATGTTCCTATTCATTGATATTTATCTCCTTCAACTTAGCATGAGGACATGCTAATGTTTAAGTGTGGGGAGGTTGATAAACCACTATTTTATGATTCATATTATATTTAATTGTGTGGTTTTATCAAGTCTTTGCCCACTTATTCATATGATTTGCATGTATTTACAATTCCTTCCTAAAAATATCCTATGATTAAAAACTTGCTTCCTAAGATCTTTTAGTTATATATTTTTATCTTCCTTTGTACCATTCGATGCCGTGATCTATTTGTTAAGTATTTTAGGCTTCATAGGGCAGGAATGGCGTAAGGAATGAAGAGGAAGCATGCAAAAATGGAAGGAACACAAAGAATTGAGGAGATGACCAGCGAGAAGTCACACGGTCGCATGGCTGACGCGACCGCGTGAAACGGAAGAAATTACAGTGACGCGCTCGCATGCCTGACGCGACCACGCGGATTGGAAGCTGCACGACGACGTGAACGCGTGGTACGAGAAACGCTGAGTGACGCGATCGCGTGGATGACGCAGCCGCGTGACGTGCGTAATCTGCAGAATTACAAAAGTCGCTGGCAGTGTTTCTGGGCCGCATTTCAACCTAGTTTACGGCCCAGAAACACATATTAGAACCAGGGAACATGCATAGACAAGGAACAAAATTCATTCTACATAATTTTTAGTTTTTAGATCTGAATTTACTCTCTCATAGGTTTTCTCTTTTTGACATTCATAAATTAGGATTTGAAGACTTTTGGCTTTAGCTTTCGAAAAGAGTCTACCTCTGGTTCTAGTCATTATAGATTGTTATTTATTTTTCATTCACTCTTCCATATTCTTAATTTTTCCAGAAGTTGACATTGGATTACTTTTAGAATTTATTAATACAAGAACTATTTTTATTTTTAATTGATTCCTTTGATTATTATTTATCATGTCTTCCAATATTTCCTTTTCTTATTTTATGGATCTTACAAACATAATGAGCGAGTTGTTCCATAACTTGATTGAGAGATGATTGAAAGGAAACCTTGAGTTGGATTACTCAAGAAAAAAAAATTGCAATTGGGTTTATTGTTGGATCACCCTCCAGTCATTGACACTAGTCCTTCTCAAGGGAGAGAACTAGGACTTGTGACTAGAAATAGCTTTCCAACTTGCTTGACTTTCTTCTACCTAGTAAGGGATAACTAAGCAGAGCAACCTTCAATTATTAATTAATCTTGAGAGTACTTCAACAAGAAAAGGGCTTCCAACTAATCTACTCCCAGTCAAGGCTTTTATTTAAATTATCTAAATTCTCTGATTTAATTTCCTGTTTATCAACTCAACCATTTTTGAAAACACCTGATTAATAAAATAGCACATCTTTCTGCAACTCGTTGGGAGACGACTTGGGATTCATACTCCCAGTATTTTAATTTCAATATTGTGACAACCCTTCTAAATTGATAAGCGGATTTTCGGCTAGTTAAGGACTGTACTTGCAACGTATCTCTTATAATAAGTTCTTAACCTGCCAATTTCCGCCACGTCACTCTTCTTATTATTAGTACATATAGTTGCATCTTCATCTGCATACCGCAAAAAAAATTGGCACATGACGCGACAGCGTCATCGACGCGTCCGCGTCATATGTGCCATGGGATGAGAAGAGAATTTTACAGAAAGTCACGCGAAAGCATGGCTGGAGGCGTACCTTTTGCACAAATACACCTACGCGACCGCGTCCGCGTCATGTGAAAAAATGGCCTCCCACACGTCCGCGTCACCCACGTGACCGCGTGCTCCAAAAAAATCAACGTAAAAAGGGGTGTATGGCAAAATGTTAGGCTGGAATAGGGCTAGAACCATGCAAGAAGCACAAACCCTACCACGCGAACGCGTGCCCTACGCATCCGCATCATTTTTCAAAAAATGGCCTTTCACGCGATCGCGTCAACCACGCGAACGCATCACCCTAAATTTTGGGAAAATGAGTTTGAAACAGAAAGTTGCGCGACCGCGAGGCTGCTCTCGCGCCAATAGCACAATTCATATCATGCGAATGCGTGACCCGTGCGTTCGCGTTGCCTGCGCCCCACAACTTATCCAGATCCGCCAAATATCATATCTTTTCTTCCCCAAATCCTAATTATTCTTTTCCCTTCTTCTTTCTTTCTTCTTCCTTCTTTCCTTCTTCATTCTTTCCCACTTCTTACTTACTTTCCCCCCTCTTTCTTTTTCCCACTCATCATCAAGGTTCTTTTCTTTCCTTCTTCTCTCTTTACTTTTCCATTTATGATTTTTATTTTCTTCTTCTTTTTCTTTTTCCTTTCATTATCTATGTTTTCTTTTTCTTTTTAAACCCTTTTTTTATTGGTGTTGGAAATTTATTTGGGTATTTATTCTCTATATTTCGCTTGTGGATTATTAAGGATTTGTTTGACAATTATATTACTTTTCATGGGAGTGCTTGCATGTTCAAATTTCTTATTTTCAAAAACATATTTACCATGCATGCTATGTGTTTGTGAAAAAGCCCATCCGACATTGTGCACTATTTTTAGAATTCTTTTATTCTACTACTCTAAATGCTTTCTTTTCACAAAATCCCTTTTATATTTCATTGATTAAATATAATTGTCAAATACAAACAAATTGTTAGTTTGAAAGAGTTGATAATCTAACTTGGACATTTAGTGCTTGATATATGCTACTCATGCCTTTGCCGGCATGCCAATAAACATCTTGCATCTAATTGTCATTACATGCACTTGTTATATTTCCATTGATGAACTTTCACATGTAGTCATGACCATATGTTAACAACATCCTTCTTTACCGTGCATTGATTATCACCGATACCAATCCCTTCCTTGCTATAACCCTTCTTTTAAAAAGTTACTTTCTTCTTCCCTTTTTAGGATGGCCACCAAGAATGACAAGGAGAAAGCTACTCCCAAACCACCAAAAAGGAGAGGAACAAAGAGAGCATTAGTGGCAGAGCCATCTTCAACAGCGGTTACACCCTGAACAAAACGAATCAAGAGGATCATCAAGGTCGATGAAAAAGAGCAAGGCTTTCTGGCAAAGGACGCTGTACGGTTCATTAACCGCAACTATAAGCAGATGTTGCCCATTCTGGTGGAAAGGAACTATAACAATGAGCACCTTCTCATCCTCCCGACCCAAATTGCTGAATTTGTTGAGCCCCAGATTGAGCGCAGACAATGGGGATTCCTACAGAGACAGCCACAACAGGTTAATCTATCATGGGTAGTTGAATTCTACTCCAACTTTCACTTGCCGACCCTGTAGTCTGTCTATGTCCGTCAGAAGCAAGTCCCCATCACAGAAGAGGCCATTCAAAAAGCTTAAGATCTTTCCCCTACACCAGAAGGATTGGATGCATTTCAAGAAGCCTCACTCAAGCGCCAGACATACCAATTTGATTGGGATTGTGATGACTGCGCATCATGAACACTTTTTCTTATTTAAAATGGCCATAAAAAGAGCATAATCTCATTGAATCAATGCAATTTCATGAACCAAATGATATATATTATGGTACATTGCTTTGAAATAGGATTGTGTTGAATTTCAGGTGAAAAGAGTAACAAAAGGGGAAGAAAACAACAAATAAAGTTGGGAGTGTGAAGTTAGGCGTGCCACTTGAAGCTCTGGGCATGGCACGCCGAGCTTTTAAAGCCAAGATCTCAAAGAGGGCGTGCCACTTGGTGCTATGGGCGTGGCACGCCAGGCTTAAGTTCCAGAGGAGTTATTTTGAGCCCCACTGTGGGCGTGGCACGCCAGGGCATATGCCAACCTGACCTCCTCTCATTCAAATGAAAATATCTTGAGCTACACAACTCCGAATGAAGTAATTTTAGTGCCACTAAAAATTAGACATCCAGGGCTTTCCAACAATATATAACACTTTCTAATGCACACTGGAATTGGGGGAGATATTGACCCCGAAATCACAGGGAGCAATACACGTCACTACAGAGTTACCAGCCAGACCTCTTCATCTTCAAAGGTACATAGCTTGAGTTGTAGAGGTCCAAATGATGTGGTCTTGGTGGGGTTGGAAAGCTGACATCAGGAGCTTTCCAACGATATATAATACTCTAGGGTGGATATTAAATCCAAAGGTGAAAAAGCCTATTATTTCAGCGTTGCAAAACCTGGGCATGCCACTTGGTATCGAAGGCGTGGCACGCTAGCTCAAGAATCTCACTATGGCGTGCCACTTGAAGCTTTGGGCGTGGCATGCCAGTTCTAATGGCCAGAGAGGAGATTTTGGTGCATCATTGAGGCGTGGCACGCCAGTTTTGGGCGTGGCACACCAGCTTCACAACATATGGGGCGTGGCACGCCAGAAGTGGGCGTCGCACGCCGGGCTACTTGACAGACTAACCTAGTCACCTTCAAATGGGCATAACTTGAGCTACAAAGATCCAAATGTGTTGATTCCAAAAGCGTTGGAAAGATAACATCCAGGGCTTTCCAACAATATATAAAATTTTATAGTGGACATTTATTTTGAGGCCCAACCAACTCCATACTTTCAACGTTGCAAAGTGGGTCATACTCCAAAGGAAAAAATCAAGTGGGAGTAGCACTTGGAACCACACGCCAACTTATTCCTGCAGCCCCCAACCTTAAACCAAGCCCACTCCAACTCTCATTCAAGCCAAAATTGTCAACCAATCAAGGCCACAAGAAGCATCTAGAATAGTTTATTTTCATTTCATTGTAATTTGCTTTTAATTTCATTTAAGTTTGTAATTTAGGAGAGCCTATATAAAGGCCTTAGTTTCATAGAATTACTCTTGCTGGATTGGGGGAAGTCTTAGGACCCTCTCCGTTCACCATCAATTTTTCCTCTTTTCTTTCTTATTTTGTAAATATCTTTTAGTTATGAATCACTAACTCTTTCCATTGGGAAAGAGAGCTCTATTGTTTTCAATGGATTGATTGTTTTATTCCTCTTCTTCTATTCATCTCTCTTTGATTTACTAGAAAGAATTTCGTTTTTCATTCTAGCATTCAATTATTTTGGAAAAGAGATTGATGTAATTGGGTTTTATGGGAACCTTAGAAGAGGAAACATAAAATCATGCTTAAAATTCTTTCTCACAATTGAGTAGGATTTGAGTTTTGGTGTTTGGATATGGTGACATATAATCCTCCCTCTACTTGGACCTATGAAGATGTGTGGTGTAATCAGGGAACAAGCTTCATCTCTTCTCATGAGCAATTAGACTAAGGAATTGGCTATTGGTCAAGATTTGAGAGATTGAGTCACCAAGAAATTGGGGCTCAATCAATCATGATTGCCAAGAGGTCAATGAGTTGCATGATTGAAGATGAGATGAAATCAATTAATCCGGAGAATGCAATATCTCTTGATCCCAATGTTTATTTTATCTTTCTTTCTTTTATTTACTTTGTGGTTATTTACATTTTCTGCACTTTACATTTCCAGCACTTTACTTTCTTGTACTTTACTTTCCTTGCCGTTTACTTTCTTGAACTTTATTGCTTTCCTTTACTTTCATGTCATTTACATTTTCTTGTTTGATTATCACTCAAAATTGAATCGTCTAACTAGGATAATTAATCAACTATTGCTTGCTTAATCCAATTAATCTTTGTGGATACGATCCCACTCCATTGTGGGTTATTACTTGATGACAATTTGGTGCGCTTGCCAAAGAACAGATTCATTATATGTGGGTAGTGAATTCCGGGTCATCAAGTTTATGGCGCCATTACCAGGGATTAATTGTGATTGACAAACTACCGGTTGGTTGATTTCCTAGATTAGACATTTTTTCCTTTATTTTTTTTGTTTTTGCCATTTAATTTCTTTTAATTTTCTCTTGCTAGTAAGGTGTTTGTGTTATTGCCTCACTAAGAATCCCTCATCTGTGACAATGGGGATTCCAATTTCTTTTGGTGATTATTGTTTGAAACAGAGCATTTTGCAAGTAAGAATGGAGTCTACCTCACATTTTGATCAATCATGTCATATGGGATATTGCCTACCACCACAAAATGATTCTAGTCATTATCCTAATGGTGGCTGGGAATATCACCAAAGAATGATAGAGTATGAGCAATCAAATAAATTGAAATACCTCCCAGAGCCACAAAATAGTTTAAGTTTGGTGTTGTGATGACTTTACTTCTTTATTGCATGATACCTGGATGTTAGCTTTCCAACGCTTTTGGAATCAACGCATTTGGACCTTTGTAGCTCAAGTTATGCCCATTTGAAGGTGACTAGGTCAGTCTGTCAGGTAGCCCGGCGTGCGACGCCCACTTCTGGCGTGCCACGCCCCATATGTTGTGAAGCTGGCATGGCACACCCAAAATTGGCGTGCTACACCTCAATGATGCACCAAAATCTCCTCTCTGGCCATTAGAACTGGCGTGCCACGCCCAAAGCTTCAAGTGGCAAGCCATAGTGAGATTCTTGAGCTGGCGTGCCACGCCTTTGGTGGATGAAATTGTGATCATCAACAATGGCTCCAATAATTTGGTAGCTCTCGCACGTGAATTACACTTAGTCACAACTCCGCACAACTAACCAGCAAGTGCACTGGGTCATCCAAGTAATACCTTACGTGACTAAGGGTCGATCCCACGGGGATTGTTGGTATGAAGCAATCTATGGTCATCTTGTAAATCTCAGTCGGGCGGATAATAATTGGTTATGGGAAATATAAAGAGATATTGGCTTAAATAATAAAGGATAGAACTACTTATGTAAATTAATGATCGGAATTTCAGATAAGCGTATGGAGATGCTTGTCCCTATTGAATCTCTGCTTTCCTACTGCTTTCATCCAATACTTCTTACTCCTTTCCATGGCAAGCCGTATGTAGGGCATCACCGTTGTCAATGGCTACATCCCATCCTCTCAGTGAAAATGGTCTAAATGCTCTGTCACAGCACGGCTAATCATCTGTTGGTTCTCAATCAGGTTGGAATAGAATCCCTTGATTCTTTTGCGTCTGTCACTAATGCCCAGCCTTCAAGAGTTTGAAGCTCATCACAGTCATTCAATCCCGGAATCCTACTCGGAATACCACAGACAAGGTTATACTTTCCGGATTCCCATGAATGCCGCCATCAATTCTAGCTTATATCACGGGCGTTCATAGGTGAGAATGATGATGAGTGTCACAGATCATCACATTCATCAAGTTGAAGTGCAACGAATATCTTAGAATAGGAATAAAGAGAGTTGAATAGAAAATAGTAGTAATTGCATTGAAACTCGAGGTACAGCAGAGCTCCACACCCTTAATCTATGGTGTGTAGAAACTCCACCGTTGAAAATACATAAGTGAAAGAGGTTCAGGCATGGCCGAATGGCCAGCCCCCATGAAGGTCTAAGGACTAGGCGTCCAGAGATGTCTAATACAATAGTAAACTATCCTATTTATACTAGACTAGCTACTAGGGTTTACATGAGTAAGTAATTGATGCATAAATCCACTTTCGGGGCCCACTTGGTGTGTCCTTGGGCTAAGTTTGATCTATCCACGAGCTGAGGCTTCTTTTGGAGTTGAACGCCAAGTTGTAACGTGTTTTGGGCGTTCAACTCCGGTTCGTGACGTGTTTCTGGCGTTTGACTCCAGACAACAACATGGAACTGGCGTTAAGCGCCAGTTTATGTCATCTATTCACAAATAAAGTATGGACTATTATATATTTCTGGAACGCTCTGGATGTCTACTTTCCAACGCTGTTAAGATCGCGCCATTTGGAGTTCTGTAGCTCCAGAAAATCTATTTTGAGTGCAGGGAGGTCAGAATCCAACAGCATCAGCAGTCCTTTGTCAGCCTTTTCTCAGAGTTTTGCTCAGGTCCCTCAATTTCAACCAGAAAATACCTAAAATCATAGAAAAACACACAAACTCATAGTAAAGTCCAAAAATGTGAATTTAGCATAAAAACTAATGAAAACATCCCTAAAAGTAACTAGATCATACTAAAAACTACCTAAAAACAATGCCAAAAAGCGTATAAATTATCCGCTCATCACAACATCAAACTTAAATTGTTGCTTGTCCCCAAGCAACTGAAGATAAATTAGGATAAAAAGAAGAGAATATACTATAAATCCAAAAAATATCAATGAATATTAATTCTAATTAGATGAGCGGGACTTGTAGCTTTTTGCTTCTGAACAGTTTTGACATCTCACTTTTTCCTTTGAAGTTTAGAATGATTGGCTTCTCTAGGAACTTAGAATTTCGGATAGTGTTATTGATTCTCCTAGTTAAGTATGTTGATTCTTGAACACA
>NW_026264909.1:3245008-3252792 GCF_000817695.3 Arachis duranensis
TTTATGATTTTTCAGATCATCAATAACATTTCTCTTTGTTCATCATTCTTTCAAGAGCCAACAATTTTAACATTCATAAACAACAAGATAAAAAATATGCAATGTTCAAGCATTCATTCAGAAAACAAAAAGTTTTGTCACCACATCAATATAATTAAACTAAATTCAAGGACAATTTTCGAAATTTATGTACTTCTTGTTCTTTTGAATTAAAAAAAATTTCATTTAAGAGAGGTGAAGGATTAATGGAATTATTCATAGCTTTAAGACATAGTTACTAACTACTAATGATCATGAAGTAGAGACACAAAACATAGATAAACATATAACATAAAAAACCGAAAAACAGAGAGATAAGAACAAGGAAGTTAAGGAATGAGTCCACCTTAGTGAGGGTGGCGCCTTTTGAAGGTCCAATGGTGCTTTTTGAGCTCCTTTATGTCTCTTCCTTGCTTCTGTTGCATGATCCCTAGTGATTTTGGTGTTCCTACCCTTAGTTGCTTCCAATAATTATATAGAGGAACATGTATCCCCTGAGGTATCTCAGCGATTTCTTGATGAAGGAATTTCTCATGCTCTCTTGATGTGCATTCAAATGCTCTTCTACTGAGTTATGGACCCTTGAGATAAATATCTCCATCTCCCATGACTCAGAGGTGAAAGCTTGTGTCTTGCCTTTTCTCTTCTATTTCTTTTCTCTCTTTTTTTTTTGAGGTTTCTCTGGCCTTAGGTTCCATCAATGGTTATGGAAAAGCAAAAAAGCTATGCTTTTACCACACCAAACTTAGAATGTTGCTCACCCTCGAGCAAAGAAGAAAGAATGGAAGGGGAAGAAGATATGGAGGAGAGGGAGAGATGTGTATGTTTTGGCCATATGGGTCGGATTGGGTGGGGAAGAGATGGATGGATGTGAGTGGTGAAGAGGTGATGGGGAAGAGAGATTGAGGTGATTGGTAAGAGAGGATGAATGTTGAGAAGAGGGGAGAATATGTTAGGTGGGGATCCTGTGGGGTCCATAGATCCTGAGATGATCCTGTGGGGTCCACGGATCCTGAGGTGTCAAGGATTTACATCCCTGCACCAATTAGGCATGTAAAATGCCTTAGCATACCATTCTGGCATTTAAATGCCGAAGTGGTGCACGTTCTGGGCGTTCAACGCCCATGTGTAGCATATTTCTGGCTTTGAACGCCAGTTCCATGCTTGTTACTGGCGTTCAGCGCCAGCTTTCCTCAGGGCACAATCCTGGCATCCAAACGCCAGGATGTTGCTTGTTTCTGGCGTTCAGCGCCAGATCCATGCTCTGTTCTGGCGTTGAACGCCAGCCAGATGCACCTTACTGGCATTTAAACGCTAGTAAGTCCTTCCTCCAGGGTGTGATTTTTTCTCTGCTGTTTTTGATTCTGTTTTTAATTTTAATATTTTTTTGTGACTCCTCATGATCATGAACCTACTAAAACACAAAATAACAATAAAATAAAAATAAAAATAAAAATTGGGTTACCTCCCAACAAGTGTTCTTTTAATGTCACTAGCTTGACAGTGGGCTCTCATGGAGCCTTAGAGAAGTTAGAGCATGATGAAGGTTTTCCAACACCAAACTTAGAGTTTGAATGTGGGATCTTCTCAACACCAAACTTAGAGTTTGGTTGTGGCCTCCCAACACCAAACTTAGAGTTTGATTGTGGGGGCTCTTTTTGACTCTGTACTGATAGAAGCTCTGCATGCTTACTCTCTTTTGTTACAGAGGGATGGTGGTGTGCCTTAAACACAAGGTAGTCCCCATTTAATTGAAGGACTAATTCTCCTCTGTTAACATCAATCACAGCACCTGCTGTGGCTAGGAAAGGTCTTCCAAGGATGATGCATTCATCTCCTTCCTTCCTAGTGTCTAAGATTATGTAATCAGTAGGGATGTAAAGGCCTTCAACCTTTACTAACACATCCTCTACTAATCCATAAGCCTGTCTTACTGACTTGTCTGCCAATTATAATGAGAATAAGGCAGGCTGTACCTCAATGATCCCTAGTTTCTCCATTTCAGAGAGTGGCATAAGATTTATGCCTGACCCCAGGTCACACAGAGCCTTTTCAAAGGTCATGGTGCCTATGATACAGGGTATTAAGAATTTGCCAGGATCTTGTCTCTTTTGAGGTAAGATTTTCTGAACCCATGTATCTAGTTCACTAATGAGCAAGGGAGGTTTACCTTCCCAAGTCTCATTACCAAACAACTTGGTATTCAGCTTCATGATGGCTCCTAGATATTGAGCAACTTGCTCTCCAGTCATATCTTCATCCTCTTTTGAGGAAGAGTAGTCTTCAGAGCTCATGAATGGTAGAAGGAGATTTAGTGGAATCTCTATGGTCTCTATATGAGCCTCAAATTCCTTTAAGTCTTCAATAGGGAACTCCTTCTTGTTTGAGAGACGTCCCAGGAGGTCTTCCTCACTAGGATTTTCATCCTTCTCCTCCCTTGTGCATTCGGCCATATTGATTACATCAATGGCCTTGCACACTCCTCTCGGATTTTCTTCTGTATTGCTTGGGAGAGTACAGGGAGGAGTTTCAGTGACTTTCTTACTTAGCTGGCCCACTTGTGCCTCCAAATTTCTGATGGAGGACCTTGTTTCACTCATGAAACTTAGAGTGGCCTTAGACAGATCAGAGACTAAATTTGCTAAATTAGAGGGGCTCTACTCAGAATTCTCTGTCTGTTGCTGAGAAGATGATGGAAAAGGCTTGTTATTGCTTAGCCTGTTTCTTCCACCATTATTAAAGCCTTGTTGAGGCTTTTGTTGATCCTTCCATGGGAAATTTGGATGATTTCTCCATGATGAATTATAGGTGTTTCCATAAGGTTCACCCATGTAATTAACCTCTGCCATTGCAGGGTTCTCAAGATCATAGGCTTCTTCAGAAACTGCCTCTTTAGTACTGTTGAATGGATTTTGCCATCCATTCAGACTTTGAGAGATCATGTTGACTTGCTGAGTCAACACTTCGTTCTGAGCCAATATGGCATTCAGAGCATCAATTTCAAGAACTCCCTTCCTTTGAGGCGTCCCATTATTCACAGAATTCCTCTCAGAAGTGTACATGAATTGGTTATTTGCAACCATGTCAATAAGTTCTTGAGCTTCTGCAGGTGTTTTCTTTAGGTGAATGGATCCACCTGCAGAATTGTCCAATGACATCTTAGAGAACTCAGATAGACCATAATAGAATATATCTATCATGGTCCATTCTGAAAACATGTCAGAAGGACATCTTTTGGTCATCTGTTTGTATCTTTCCCAAGCTTCCTAGAGGGATTCACCATCTTTTTGTTTAAAGGTCTGAACATCCACTCTAAGCTTGCTCAGCTTTTGAGGAAGAAAGAACTTAGCCAAGAAGGCTGTGACCAGCTTATCCCAGGAGTCCAGGCTATCTTTAGGTTGTGAATCCAACCATATTCTAGCTCTGTCTCTTTTAGCAAAGGGGAAAAGCATGAGCCTGTAGACTTCAGGATCTACTCCATTTGTCTTAACAGTCTCACAAATCTGCAAAACTCAGTTAAAAACTGATAAGGATCTTCAGATGGAAGTCCATGAAACTTGCAGTTCTGTTGCATTAGTGCAACTTATTGAGGTTTCAACTCAAAATTGTTTGCTCCAATGGCCGAAATGGAGATGCTTCTTCCATCAAATTTGGAAGTTGGTTTAGTGAAATCACCAAGCATCCTCCTTGCATTATTGTTGTTGGGTTTGGCTGCCATCTCCTTTTCTTGTTCGAAAATTTCAGAAAGGTTGTCTCTGGATTGTTGTAATTTAGCTTCTCTTTATTTCCTCTTCAGAGTCCTTTCAGGTTCAGGATCAGCTTCAACAAGAATGCCCTTTTCCTATAAGTGGCACGCCCAGGTTTTGCAACACTAAAATAATAGCCATTTCACCTCTGGATTTAACGTCCATGATGAGCGGATAATTTATACACTTTTTGGCATTGTTTTTAGTTAGTTTTTAGTACGATCTAGTTACTTTTAGGGATGTTTTCATTAGTTTTTATGCTAAATTCACATTTCTAGACTTTACTATGAGTTTGTGTGTTTTTCTGTGATTTTAGGTATTTTCTGGCTGAAATTGAGGGACCTGAGCAAAACTCTGATAGGAGGCTGACAAAGGACTGCTGATGTTGTTGGAATCTGACCTCCCTGCACTCGAAATAGATTTTCTGGAGCTACAAAACTCCAAATGGCGTGCTCTCAAAGGTGTTGGAAAGTAGACATCCAGCGCTTTCCAGCAATATATAATAGTCCATACTTTATTCGTGATTAGACAACATAAACTGGCGCTCAACGCCAGTTCCATGCTGCATTCTGGAGTCAAACGCTAGAAACACGTCACGAACCATTGTTGAATGCCCAAAACATGTTACAACTTGGCATTCAACTCCAAGAGAAGCCTCAGCTCGTGGATAGATCAAGCTCAATTGAAGCACACACCAAGTGGACCCCGGAAGTGGATTTATGCATCAATTACTTACTTCTGTAAACCCTAGTAGCTAGTTTAGTATAAATAGAACTTTTTACTAGTGTTTTAGTCGTCTTTTGACCCCATATTTGGTCTCAGTTTTATTTTATTATTCATCTTAGGAGACTATTGATCACGTTTCGGGGGCTGGCCATTCGGCCATGCCTGAACCTCTTTCACTTATGTATTTTCAATGGTGGAGTTTCTACACACCATAGATTAAGGGTGCGGAGCTCTGCTGTACCTCAAGTTTTAATGCAATTACTATTATTTTCTATCCAATTTGATTTATTCCTATTCTTAGATATTCGTTGCAATTCAACTTGATGAATGTGATGATCCGTGACACTCATCATCATTCTCACCTATGAACGCGCGTGACTGACAACCACTTCCGTTCTACCTTAGGCCGGGCGCATATCTCTTGGATTCCTTGATCAGAATCTTCATGGTATAAGCTATAATTGATGGCGGCATTCATGGGAATCTGGAAAGTCTAACCTTGTCTGTGGTATTCCGAGTAGGATTCCGGGATTGAATGACTGCGACGAGCTTTAAACTCCTGAAGGCTGGGCGTTAGTGACAGACGCAAAAGAATCACGAGATTCTATTCCAACCTAATTGAGAACCGACAGATGATTAGTCGTGCTGTGACAGAGCATTTGGACCATTTTCACTGAGAGGATGGGATGTAGCCATTGACAACGGTGATGCCCTACATACAGCTTGCCATGGAAAGGAGTTAGAAGGATTGGATGAAAGTAGTAGGAAAGCAGAGATTCAACAGGGACAAGCATCTCCATACGCTTATCTGAAATACCTACCATTAATTTACATAAGTATTTCTATCCTATTTTATTTCTCTTTTTATTATCTAATCCAATCACATTTGAATCAGCCTGACTGAGATCTACAAGATGACCATAGATTGCTTCATACCAATAATCTCCGTGGGATCGAGCCTTACTCACGTAAGGTATTACTTGGACGACCCAGTGCACTTGCTGGTCAGTTGTGTAGAGTTGTGACTAAGTGTGATTCACGTGTGAGAGCTACCAAATTATTGGAGCCATAGTTGATGATCGCAATTCCGTGCACCAAGTTTTTGGCGCCGTTGCTGGGGATTGTTCGAGTATGGACAACTGACGGTTCATCTTGTTGCTCAGATTAGTTAATTTTCTTTTCAAAAAGGTTTCAAAAATCTTTCAAAAATTTTTTCTTTATTTTCGTTTTTCAAAAATATATTTTTCGAAAAAAATATAATAAAAATACAAAAAAATCATAAAATCATAAAAACCAAAAATATTTTGTGTTTCTTGTTTGAATCTTGAGTCAATTTTTAAGTTTGGTGTCAATTGCATGCTTTAAAAATTTTTCTTTCATTTTTCGAAAATTCATGCATTCATGGTGTTCTTCATGATCTTCAAGTGGTTCTTGACAAATCTTCTTGTTTGATCTTGATGTTTTCTTGTTTTGTGTTGTTTGTTGTTTTTCATATGCATTTTTGCATTCACAGTGTCCATGCGTTAAAGAATTCTAAGTTTGGTGTCTTGCATGTTTTCTTTGCATAAAAAATTTTTCAAAAATATGTTCTTGATGTTCATCATGATCTTCAAAGTGTTCTTGGTGTTCATCTTAACATTCATAGTGTTCTTGCATGCATCATGAGTTTTGATTCATAATTTTCATGTTGTGAGTCATTTTTGTTGTTTTTCTCTCTCATCATTACAAATTCAAAAATCAAAAAAATATCTTTTCCTTAATTTTCTCATAATTTTCGAAAATTCGAGTTGACTTAGTCAACAAATTTTTAAAATTAGTTGTTTCTTACAAGTCAAGTCAAATTTTCAATTTTAAAAATCTTATCTTTTCAAAATCTTTTTCAAAAATTAAATCTTTTTTTTATTTTCGAAAATCTTTTTAAATATTTTTCAAAAATCTTTTTCTTAATTCTATCTTGACTTTCAAAAATTATACTAACAAGTACTATGATTAATTCAAAAATTTGAAGTTTGTTACTTTCTTGTTAAGAAAGGTTCAATCTTTAAATTCTAGAATCATATCTTTTAGTTTTTTGTTAGTTAAGTAAGTAATTTTTAATTTTAAAAATTAAATGTTTTTCAATCCTATCTTTTTATCATATCTTCTTATCTTATCTTTTTATCATATCTTTTTCAAAATTTATCTTTTTCAAAAATTTGATTTCAAAATATATAATCTTATCTTTTTATCTTCTTATCTTTTCAAATTTGATTTTCAAATCTTTTTCAACTAACTAACTAACTTTTTGTTTGTTTCTTATCTTTTTCAAAAACACCTAACTACTTTTCCCTCTCTAATTTTCGAAAATATATCATCCATTTTTCAAAATTCTTTTTAAATTAACTAATTGTTTTAAATTTTAATTTTAATTATATCTTATCTTTAAATTTCGAAAATCATTAACTGCTTTTTCAAAATTATTTTCGAATTCTCCCTCTCTTCTCTTCTTCTATATATTTATTTATTTACTAACACTTCTCTTCACCCCTCTTCATCTCTAATCACTGCCTCTATCCTTACCCTTGTGTTTGGATTCTCCTTTCTTTATTCTTTTCTTCTCCTACTAATAATAAGGATCCTCTTTACTGTGACATAGAGGATTCATCTTCCTTTTCTTTTTCTCTTCTCTTTCATATGAGCAGGAACAAGGAAAAAGACACTCTTGTTGAAGCTGATCCTGAACCTGAAAGGACTCTGAAGAGGAAATTAAGAGAAGCTAAATTACAACAATCAAGAGGCAACCTTTCTGAAATTTTCGAACAAGAGAGGGAGATGGCAGCCGAACCTAACAACAATAATGCAAGGAGGATGCTTGGTGATTTTACTAAACCCACGTCCAAGTTTGATGGAAGAAGCATCTAAATTCCTGCCATTGGAGCAAACAATTTTAAGCTGAAACCTCAATTAGTTGCTCTAATGCAACAGAACTGCAAGTTTCATGGACTTTCATCTGAAGACCCTTACCAGTTTTTAACTGAGTTCTTGCAGATTTGTGAGACTGTTAAGACAAATAGAGTAGATCCTGAAGTCTACAGGCTCATGCTTTTCCCTTTTGCTATAAGAGACAGAGCTAGAACATGGTTGGACTCACAACCTAAAGATAGCCTGGACTCCTGGGATAAGCTGGTCACGGCCTTCTTGGATAAATTCTTTCCTCCTCAAAAGCTGAGCAAGCTTAGAGTGGATGTTCAGACCTTCAAGCAAAAAGATGGTGAATCCCTCTATGAAGCTTGG
>NW_026264909.1:3252858-3254232 GCF_000817695.3 Arachis duranensis
TCTGACATGTTTTCAGAATGGACCATGTTAGATATATTCTATTATGGTCTATCTGAGTTCTCTAAGATGTTATTGGACCATTCTGCAGGTGGATCCATTCACTTAAAGAAAATGCCTGCAGAAGCTCAAGAACTTATTGACTTGGTTGCAAATAACCAATTCATGTACACTTCTGAGAGGAACTCCGTGAATAATGGGACGCCTCAGAGGAAGGGAGTTCTTGAAATTGATACTCTGAATGCCATATTGGCTCAGAACAAAGTGTTGACTCAGCAAGTCAACATGATTTCTCAACGTCTGAATGGATGGCAAAATGCATCCAACAGTACTAAAGAGGCAGCTTCTGAAGAAGCTTATGATCCTGAGAACCCTGCAATAGCAGAGGTAAATTACATGGGTGAACCTTATGGAAACACCTATATATCATCATGGAGAAATCATCCAAATTTCTCATGGAAGGATCAACAAAAGCCTCAACAAGGCTTTAATAATGGTGGAAGAAACAGGCTAAGCAATAACAAGCCTTTTCTATAATCTTCTCAGCAACAGACAGAGAATTCTGAGCAGAGCCCCTCTAATTTAGCAAACTTAGTCTCTGATCTGTCAAAGGCCACTTTAAGTTTCATGAGTGAGACAAGATCCTCCATTAGAAATTTGGAGGCACAAGTGGGCCACCTGAGTAAGAAAGTCGTTGAAACTCCTCCCAGTATTCTCCCCAGCAATATAGAAGAGAATCCAAAAGGAGAGTGCAAGGCCATCGATCTAATCAATATGGCTGAATGCACAAGGGAGGAGAAGGACGAAAATCCTAGTGAGGAAGACCTCATGGGACGTCCCTCAAACAAGAAGGAGTTCCCTATTGAGGACCTAAAGGAATCTGAGGCTCATATAGAGATTCAACTAAATCTCCTTCTGCCATTCATGAGCTCTGAAGACTATTCTTTCTCTGAAGAGGATGAAGATGTAACTAGAGAACAAGTTGCTCAATATCTAGGAGCCATCATGAAGCTGAATGCCAAGTTATTTGGTAATGAGACTTGGGAAGGTGAACCTCCCTTGCTCATTAGTGAACTTGATACATGGGTTCAGCAAACTCTACCTCAAAAGAAACAAGATCCTGGGAAATTCTTAATACCCTGTACCATAGGCACCATGACCTTTGAAAAAGCTCTATGTGACCTAGGGTCAGGCATAAATCTTATGCCACTCTCTGTAATGGAGAAGCTAGGGATCATTGAGGTACAACCTACCTTATTCTCATTACAATTGGCAGACAAGTCAGTAAGACAAGCTTATGGATCAGTAAAGGACGTGTTGGTAAAGGTTAAAGGCCTTTACATTCCTGCTGATTTCATAATCTTAGACACTAGGAAG
>NW_026264909.1:3254275-3352749 GCF_000817695.3 Arachis duranensis
AGTGGAGAATTAGTCCTTCAATTGAATGGGGACTACCTTGTGTTTAAGGCACACGGCTATCCTTCTGTAACAAGGGAGAGTAAGCATGCAGAGCTTCTCTCAATACAGAGTAAAACAGAGCTCCCACAATCAAACTCTAAGTTTGGTGTTGGGAGGCCACAACTAAACTCTATGTTTGGTGTTGAACCCCCATATCCAAACTCTAAGTTTGGTGTTGGGAGTCCACAACATTGATCTGATCACCTATGAGGCTCCATGAGAGCCCGTTGTCAAGCTATTGACATTAAAGAAGCGCTTGTTGGGAGGCAACCCAATTTTTATTTATCTAATTTTATTTTTATTTAATTGTTATTTTGTGTTTTAGTAGGTTCATGATCATGTGGAGTCACGAAAAAAAATATTAAAATTAAAATCAGAATCAAAAATAGTAGAAGAAAAATCACACCCTGGAGGAAGGACTTACTGGCGTTTAAACGCCAATAAGGAGCATCTGGCTGGCGTTTAACGCCAGAACAGAGCATGGATCTGGCGCTGAACGCCAGAAACAAGCAACATCCTGGCGTTTAAACACCAGGAATATGCCCTGAGGAAAAGCTGGTGCTGAACGCCAGTAACAAGCATGGAACTGGCGTTCAACGCCAGAAACATGCTACACATGGGCGTTGAACGCCCAAAACGTGCATCACTTCGGCGTTTAAACGCCAGAATGGTATGCTTATGCATTTTACATGCCTAATTGGTGCAGGAATGTAAATCCATGACACCTCAGGATCTGTGGACCCCACAGGATCTCCACCTAACATATTCCCACCTTACCTCCTAATTAATCCTATAACACACCTTCCCAAAAACCCTTCACCAATCACCTCAATCTCTCTTCCCAATTACCCCCTTCACCACTCACATCCATCCACTCTTCCCCAAAAACCCCACCTACCTTCAAAATTCAAAAATCTTTCCCACCCAAACCCACCCTAAAATGGCTGAACCTACCCTCTTTCACTTCCCTATATAAACCCCTCCATTCTCCTTAATTTTCACATACCACACACCTCTCTTATCCTTCTTGGCCGAATACACCTCTCCCCCTCTCCTTCATATTTTCTTCTTCTTCTTCTTCTTTTCTGTCTTCTCTTTCTCGAGGGCGAGCAATATTTTAAGTTTGGTGTGGTAAAAGCATAAGCTTTTTGTTTTTCCATCACCATTGATGGAACCTAAGGCCGGAGAATCCTCTAGAAAAGGGAAAGGAAAGACAAAAGCTTCCACCTCCGAGTCATGGGAGATGGAAAGATTCATCTCCAAAAGCCATCAAGACCACTTCTATGATGTTGTGGCTAAGAAGAAGGTGATCCCTGAGGTCCCTTTCAAGCTCAAGAAAAATGAGTATCCGGAGATCCGACATGAGATCCGAAGAAGAGGTTGGGAAGTCCTAACCAACCCCATGCAACAAGTCGGAATCTTAACGGTTTAAGAGTTCTATGCCAATGCATGGATCACTAGGAACCATGATCAAAGTGTGAACCCGAGTTCAAAGAATTATCCTACAATGGTTCGGGGGAAATACTTAGATTTTAGTCCGGAAAATGTGAGGTTGGCGTTCAACTTACCCATGATACAAGGAGATGCACGCCCCTACACTAGAAGGGTCAACTTTAATCAAAGGTTGGACCAAGTCCTTATGGACATATGTGTGGAAGGAGCTCAATAGAAATGAGACTCCAAAGGCAAGCCGGTTCAATTGAGAAGATTGGACCTCAAGCCTGTGGCTAGAGGATGGTTGGAGTTCATTCAACGCTGCATCATCCCCACTAACAACCGATCTGAAGTTACTGTGGATCGGGCCATCATGGTTCATAGCATCATGATTGGAGAGGAAGTAGAAGTTCATGAAGTCATCTCCCATGAATTCTACAAAATAACCGATAAGTCCTCTACTTTGGCAAGGCTAGCTTTACCTCATCTTATTTGCCATCTATGTTACTCAGCTGGAGTTATCATAGAAGAGACATCCTCATTGAGGAGGACAAGCCCATCACTAAGAAAAGGATGGAGCAAACAAGAGAGCCCACTCATGGAACCCAAGAGACGCATGAGGAAGCTCATCACTAAGAAATCCCGGAGATGCCTCAAGGGATGCACTTTCCTCCCAACAACTATTGGGAATAACTCAACACTTCCTTAGAAGATTTGAGTTACAATGTGGAACAATTAAGGGTGGAACATCAAGAGCACTCCATCATTCACCATGAAATAAGAGAAGATCAAAGAGCAATGAGGGAGGAGCAACAAAGGCAAGGAAGGGACATAGAAGAGCTTAAGGACATCATTGGTGCTTCAAGAAGAAGACACCACTAAGGTGGACTCATTCCTTGTTCTTATATTTTTCTGTTTTTCTGTTTTTATGTTTATTATGTCATCTATATTTGTCTCTCTACTTCATGATCATTAGTGTTTAGTAACTATGTCTTAAGGCTATGAATAATTCCATGAATCCTTCACCTTTCTTAAATAAAAAATGTTTTCAAAATTCAAAAGGAACAAGAAGTACATGAATTTCAAATTTATCCTTGAATTTAGTTTAATTATATTGATGTGGTGACAATGCTTTTTGTTTTCTGAATGAATGCTTGAACAATGCAAATTTTTTATCATGTTGTTTATGAATGTTAAAATTATTGGCTCTTGAAAGAATGATGAACAAAGAGAAATGCTATTGATAATCTAAAAAATCATGATATTGATTCTTGAAGCAAGAAAAAGCAGTGAAAAAGCAAAAGCTTGTGAAAAAAAAAATTTTTTGGAAAAAAATAGAAAGAAAAAGAAAAAGCAAGCAGAAAAAGCCAATAGCCCTCAAAAACCAAAAGGCAAGGGTAAAAAGGATCCAAGGCTTTGAGCATCAATGGATAGGAGGGCCCAAGGAAATAAAATCCAGGCCTAAGCAGCTAAATCAAGCTGTCCCTAACCATGTGCTTGTGGCATGCAGGTCCAAGTGAAAAGCTTGAGACTGAGTGGTTAAAGTCGTGATCCAAAGCAAAAGAGTGTGCTTAAGAGCTCTGGACACCTCTAATTGGGGACTTTAGCAAACCTAAGTCACAATCTGAAAAGGTTCACCCAGTTATGTGTCTGTGGCATTTATGTATCTGGTGGTAATATTGGAAAACAAAGTGCTTAGGTCCACGGCCAAGACTCATAAAAGTAGCTGTGTTCAAGAATCAAGAAACTTAACTAGGAGAATCAATAACACTATCTGAAATTCTAAGTTCCTATAGATGCCAATCATTCTAAACTTCAAGGGAAAAAGTGAGATGCCAAAACTGTTCAGAGGCAAAAAGTTACAAGTCCCGCTCATCTAATTAAAATTAATATTCATTGATATTTTGGAATTTATAGTATATTCTCTTCTTTTTATCCTATTTGATTTTCAGTTGCTTGGGGACAAGCAACAATTTAAGTTTGATGTTGTGATGAGCGGATAATTTATACGCTTTTTGGCATTATTTTTAGTTAGTTTTTAGTATGATCTAGTTACTTTTAGGGATGTTTTCATTAGTTTTTATGCTAAATTCACATTTCTGGAATTTACTATGAGTTTGTGTGTTTTTCTCTGATTTCAGGTATTTTCTGGCTGAAATTGAGGGACCTGAGCAAAACTCTGATAGGAGGCTGACAAAGGACTGCTGATGCTGTTGGAATCTGACTTCCCTGCACTCGAAATGGATTTTCTGGAGCTACAGAACTCCAAATGGTGCGTTCTTAACGGTGTTGGAAAGTAGACATCCAGAGCTTTCGAGTAATATATAATAGTCCACTTTATTCGTGATTACACGACGTTAACTAGCGCTCAACGCCAGTTCCATGCTGCATTTTGGAGTCAAACGCCAGAAACACGTCACAAACTAGAGTTGAACGCCCAAAACACGTTACAACTTGGCGTTCAACTCCAAGAGAAGCCTCAGCTCATGGATAGATCAAGCTCAGCCCAAGCACACACCAAGTGGGCCCCGGAAGTGGATTTATGCATCAATTACTTACTTCTGTAAACCCTAATAGCTAGTTTAGTATAAATAGAACTTTTTACTGGTGTTTTAGTCATCTTTTGACCACATATTTGGTCTCAGTTTTATTTTATTATTCATCTTAGGAGACTATTGATCACGTTTCGGGGGCTGGCCATTCGGCCATGCCTGAACCTTTTTCACTTATGTATTTTCAACGGTGGAGTTTCTACACACCATAGATTAAGGGTGTGGAGCTCTGCTGTACCTCAAGTTTTAATGCAATTACTATTATTTTCTATCCAATTTGATTTATTCCTGTTCTAAGATATTCGTTGCACTTCAACTTGATGAATGTGATGATCCGTTATACTCATCATCATTCTCACCTATGAACGCATGTGACTAACAACCACTTCCGTTCTACCTTAGGCCAGGCGCATATCTCTTGGATTTCTTGATCAGAATCTTCATGGTATAAGCTAGAATTGATGGCGGAATTCATGGGAATCTGGAAAGTCTAACCTTGTCTGTGGTATTCCGAGTAGGATTCCGGGATTGAATGACTGCGACGAGCTTCAAACTCCTGAAGGCTGGGCGTTAGTGACAGACGCAAAAGAATCACGGGATTCCATTCCAACCTGATTGAGAACCGATAGATGATTAGCCGTGCTGTGACAGAGCATTTGGACCATTTTCACTGAGAGGATAGGATGTAGCCATTGACAACGGTGATGCCCTACATACAGCTTGCCATGGAAAGGAGTAAGAAGGATTGGATGAAAGCAGTAGGAAAGCAGAGACTCAATAGGGACAAGCATCTCCATACGCTTATCTGAAATTTCCACCATTAATTTACATAAGTATTTCTATCCTATTTTATTTATCTTTTAATTATCTAATCCAATCATATTTGAATCAGCCTGACTGAGATCTACAAGATGACCATAGATTGCTTCATACCAACAATCTCCATGAGATCAACCCTTACTCACCTAAGGTATAACTTGGACGACCCAGTGCACTTGCTGGTCAGTTGTACGGAGTTGTGACTAAGTGCGATTCACGTGTGAGAGCTACCAAATTATTGGAGCCATAGTTGATGATCACAATTCCGTGCACCAGTCCACCCTAGAGTGTTATATATTGTTGGAAAGCTCCTGATGTCAGCTTTCCAACGCCACCAAGATCACATCATTTGGACCACTACAACTCAAGTTATGTTCCTTTGAAGATGAAGAGGTCAGGCTGGTAACTCTGCAGTGACGTGTATTGCTCCCTGTGATTTTGGGGTCAATAACTCTCCCAATTCCAGTGTCCATTATAAAGTGATATATATGGTTGAAAATTCCTGGATGTCTACTTTTTAATGGCACTAGAATTACTTCATTCGGAGTTGTGTAGCTCAAGATATCTTCATTTGAATGAGAGGAGGTCAGACTGACATATGCCCTGGCGTGCCACGCCACTTCTTGGCGTGCCACGCCTATAATAGGGCTCAAAATAACTCCTCTGGAACTTAAGCCTGGCGTGCCACGCCCATAGCACCAAGTGGCATGCCCTCTTTGAGATGTTGGCTTTAAAAGCTTGGCATGCCATGCCCAGAGCTTCAAGTGGCACGCCCAGCTTCACACTCCCAACTTTATTTGTTGTTTTCATCCCCTTTTGTTGCTCTTTTCACCTGAAATTCAACACAATCCTATTTCAAAGCAATGTACCATAATATATATCATTTGGTTCATGAAATTACATTGATTCAATGAGATTATGCTCTTTTTATGGCCATTTTAAATAAGAAAAAGGGTACATGATGCGCAGTCATCAGACGCCGTTCTCAGAGTTATCGCACAACCTGGCAGCAGATGGATTTATGGATACCATCGATCCCGATCAAAAGGGATATTGGCTTCTGAACTTACCTTGGAGGCTCGAGTATGGGCACAGATTATGTCCCATTACGTCTTTTCGAGCACTCACGAGTCCTCTTTCACTGCAGACATGGCTGTTCTACTCTGGTGTATCCTTACAGACCAGCCTCTATACTTACCAAGACACATCCAGAATGCCATGAGACACGTACAAATTGCAGGCAACTTAACTTTTTTTGCCTTAGTTTCAGATCTACTCTCAGCAACCGAAGTCTCCTATAGGGCTGGGGACACCAAAGCCATGCTTCCACGGAGTGATCAGTATGTCCCTAACGGGAAATATATCAGACCTCCAGCAGCCACTACCAGCAAACCTGCATAACAGACCGAAGACATTCCTCCTTCCACACCACAAGCACCTTTAACAAGTGAGCTGCTCCATCAGATATTGGAGAGGTTGGACCGGCAAGAGAAGAAAGCGAAGCTAAGAGAGCGCCGTAACCAGCGCCGATTCACATACCTCAAGGAGCTACTCACAGGAAACCACATACCTGACAAAGACCTAGACACTCCATACTCCACTTCATTTACCAGCACAGGAAGCCATGACGGTCTCGACTGTGGAGATACTTCTACCAGCCCCCCTTTGTTCCTGACAGATGGCACCAAGGATGGTGCCAAACCTTAAGTGTGGGGAGGTCGGTCAGTACCTGACTTCCGGAGGTAACTTCTCTTCCCTAACATCAATAAAGTAGGATATTTAGTTATTTTTCCTCTGATTAGAATAGGATAGATTGTTTAATAATAAGTTATTTGCATGCATGTTCTATTTGGTTGAAATATAATGAGTTTCTTTTTAAGACCCTATTTTTGAAAAACTTTACTAATTTAAATCAAAACTTTTGTGTTAAATTTGTTTGAAGTTGTATTTGGAACATGGTTTTTGAGCTAAAGAACACACAACCCGTGAGATTTTGAGCTTATTTATATGGTTACACTATTTAACCATAAACATTTCATTCTTGTGTGTTTACTTCTCTATGATTGTAATCTATATTTTGTTTCATCCTATATGTCCAATGCTTAATGTGTTATATGCATGCATGTGATTGAGGCCATTACTTGTTTAACTCACTTATCCCAAATGAGCCTACCCCTTAAATCACCCTTGTCAGCCACTTTGAGCTTTTTAAACCCCATTTGTTCTATATTTTATCACATAATTAGTCTTAAGCAGAAAAACAATATAATTGTCCCAAATTGAATCTTTGGTTAGCTTAAGATAGAGACTGTGTGTTAATTAAGTGTGGGAAAAATTGTGGGAACATGGATTAATAAGGGAATGTGTTATGTTCTTACTTTAATAAAATATTGGGAATTTGGGTTCCTACTCATGTGAAATAGAAAAATTAAAAATCCATGTGCATTGATATGTTATTTTTACTTTTAATAAAAAAATAAAAATAAAAATAAAAATAAAAATTAAAAATCCAAAATAAATAAATAATTAAGGGGACAAAAATTACCCCAATTCTAAGTTGAGTTAAGTTCTAAGATTACTGCACATGTGATAAAAAATTAAAAGAAAAGTTGATACATGAGTATGTAATGCAATGTGAGAAATTTTGGGTAGCTAGGAACGATTCTAAGTTAGACAGAGTGTATGTGTACTAGGTGAGAGCTTAGGTTAGTCAAAGATTCATATTTTAGCTTATTTAGCCTTATATATATACCCTTACCCTTACCTTAGCCCCATTACAACCTTGAAAAGACCTTATGATGTTTGCATTGGTACATTAAATATTGTTGATTGGTTAGGAAAAGAACAAAGTTTAGAAAGCATGATTAGAGAAGGATAGAGTGATTACCCTATATACTAGAGAGATTAGAGTGCACATACACCATTAGTGAGGGTTCAATGCTTGATCCTATGTTTCCTGCTTTTATGAGCTGTCTTCTTACAAATTTACCTGTTCTTACTGTATGACTTGAATAAGTGGAATTTGATTTATGTTTGTCTTAAAGAACTTATTTGCTTTTAACCAAGTAGACAAAATCATATAGTTGCATTCATATATATAGGTTGCATTGCATTGCATGAGTCTTACATTCCCTCTACTCATTTATTTTATCTCCTTGAACTAAGAATGAGGACATGCTAATGTTTAAGTGTGGGGAGGTTGATAAACCATTATTTTATGATTTATATTGTGTTTAATTGAGTGGTTTTATCAAGTCTTTACCCACTTATTCACATGATTAGCATGATATTACAATTCCTTCCCAAAGTTGTTCTATGGTTGAAAACTTGCTTACTAGAGATCTTTTTATTGTGTATTTTAATTCTCTTTTATACCATTCGATGTCGTGATCCGTGTGTTAAGTGTTTCAGGTTTCATAGGGCAGGAATGGCTTAGAGAATGGAGAGGAAGCTTGCAAAGATGGAAGGAACACAAGAAATCAAGGAGATGACCAGCGAACACCGATGTGGGCGTATGGCTCACGCGACCGCGCGAAATGGAAAAATCGCAGTGATGCGTTCGCGTGCCTGATGCGAACGCGTGGATTGAAATCTGCACGGATAACGCGAACGCGTGGACGACACGTACGCGTGGCGAGGAAAAACGCTAAATGACGCGATCACATGGACGACGCGTACGTGTGACATACGCAATCTGCAGAATTCACAGAAATCACTGGGGGCAATTTTGGGCCGCGCTTTGACCCAGTTTTCAGCCCAGAAACACAGACTAAAGCCAGGAAACATGCAGAGACTGGAAGGAGATTCTCATTAGGATAGTTTTTAGTTTTTAGATCGCATTTTACTCCTCCTCAAGGTTTTTCTCTCTACACATTCATAGTTCTTAGAATTTTATTTGCTTTTGATTTGGATATTAAGAAGAGTTGTTACCTCCGCCAAGACTTCGTCATTCTTGTTTGTTTTCTTACTTTTCACTTACTCTTTCATATATTTAATTTGTCCAGAGTTACAATTGGATTATTTTTAGAGTTTATTAATACAAGAACTATTTTTATTTTTAATTGATCTTTTTTATTATTGTTTATCATGTCTTTCTTTATTTTACCTTTAAATTTTGTGAAGTCTACATTCATGATGATGGAGTAGTTCCCCAACTTAATTGGGAGTTGATTAAAAGGAGAACCTTGAGTTGGAATACTCAAGAGTCAATTTGTAATTGGGTTTATTGTTGGTTGACTCTCTAGTCACTAACGCTAATCCTCCCCAAGGAAGAGGATTAGAACATGTGAATAGAAGTTGACTCCCAACTTACTTGACTTTCCTTTATTCAGTAAAGGATAACTAAGTGGAAACAACTACCAATTATCAATTGATTTTGAGAAAAATCCAACAAGGATAGAACTTCCAATTAATCTTCTCCCGGTCAAGATCTTTATTTAAATTACATAATTTCTCTTATTTATTTTCCTGTTTCTCAAACTCAAAATTTCTTGGAAAACCTCTGACCAATAAGCTGCACCCTTTTATCAACTCGTTGGGAGACGACCTGAAATTTATACTCCCAGTATTTTTATTCTAATTTTGTGACAACCCTTTTAAATTGATAAGCGGATTTTCACTGGTTAAGAACTATACTTGCAACGTATTTATTCCATTAAATTCTTAATCGGTTAATTTCTGCCTCCGTCAGCTGTGAAGGAATATAACTCAGGATTGGGAAGTGTAAGAACCTGAATTTTCACGCAAAACCATTTTTATAAAAATAATAATTTTAGTGCCCGGAATAGATTCGAAATTTAGAAGTTTTAATTTGAAAATATAAATGAGAAATTTGATTTCAATGAATTTTTCTGAGTTGGAAAACATATTTCTTTTGAAACGTTTTTGTAAAAATGCATACTGGCTGATAAACCACTATTTTATGGTTTATCTTGTGTTCAATTGAGTGGATTTTATTAATCTTTCATACACTTATTCATATGATTTGCATGAGTTTACGTTTTCCTTCATGATTTTGTGCTTTGATTAAAAACATGCTTCTTTGGTCTTAATTTAGCTAATATTAATCCTCTCTTATTACCATTCGATGCCTTGATATGTGTGTTAAGTGATTTCAGAGATTACAGGACAGGAATGACTCAGAGGATGGAAAGGAAGCATGCAAAAGTGGAAGGAATACAAGAAGTTGAAGAAATTGCTAAGCTGTCCAACCTGACCTCTTTGCACTCAAACGGTCATAACTTGAGCTATAGAGGTCCAAATGAGATGGTTCTAGTTGCGTTGGAAAGCTAACATCTGGAGCTTCGTAATGATATATAATTTGCTATAGCTGCCCTGAAGTTAGGCAATGCGGACACGTGAATGATGCGCACGCATCGCATTTGCAAAATCTCAATCCACGCAAACGCGTGGACGACGCTTCCGCGTCACTTTCCCGTGACCTGTACGTACCAGATTTTGAAATCAGCGATTTCTGGGCTGTTTCTGACCCAGTTTTTGACCCAGAAAGCACAGATTAGAGGCTATAAAGTGGGAGAATCCATTCATTCAACATATACATCATACAACATACATTCAATTATTACTCACAATTTTAGGCTTTAGATGTAGCTTTTAGAGAGAGAGGTTCTCTCCTCTCTCTTAGGATTTAGGATTAGGATTTCTGTTAGGATTAGGATTTATCTCATCTTCATATCAGGTTCAATATTCCTTTTACTTCATATTTCTCTTTTACTTTCAAATGCTTTAATGCTTGTATTACTTATGTTGCCTATTTGGCTTATGAACTTTTCATGTTAGGATTTTCTTAATTAATATTATTTGAGGTATTTGAGACTCATGATTGCTTTCTTCTATTTATTATATAAATAATTTAGATTTTTTCCTTTTAGCTTTGGTTGATTAATTGGAGACTCTTGAGTTGTCAAACTCATCGTGATTGATAATTGTTACCTTTGCTGATTAATTTAGATTCCTATAACTCTAGTCTTTCCTTAAGGAATTGACTAGGACTTTAGGTGTTAAATTAATTTGTCCACTTAACTAACCTTCATAGTTAGACGTTGACTTAGTGGGAGCAAAAATATGATTCTCATCACCATTGATAAGGATAACTAGGATAGGACTTCCAGTTTTCATACCTTGCCAAGAGTTTTATTAGTTATTAATTTATTAATTCCTGTAATTTATTTCTCTTGTTCAAACCTTTTTAAAATCCAAAAATACTATTTTCCATAACCAATAATAAATCATACTTCCCTGCAATTCCTTGAGAAGACGGCCCGAGGTTTGAATACTTCGGTTTATAAATTTTATTGGGTTTGTTACTTATGACAACCAAAATGTTTGTAAGAAAGGTTGATTGCTTGGTTTAGAAACTATACTTGCAACAAGAATTTATTATAACTTCTAAACCATCAATCTTCAGTTCTTCCCTGGCACTTAAGCGGTAGTACCGGCTCTGGTCTGTCCAGTACTGCGTATTTTGGAAAAATAATATTTTGAAAAGTGATTTATTGTTTTGAAAGGAGAAAAATAATTTAAAATCGAAAATCGGACACTAATATTAAAGGTTTTGGCCCAAAGTGGGCCAAACGGACCAAAAATGCTAACGGATTGGACTGGGCCCAAAACACAACATATATAAGCTCATTTAATGAGCTTTGAACCTATTTTCTAGCACTAATAGAGAGAGGGCCGCGGTTTAAGAGAGAAGGGAGAAGGAAGGGGGTGACACTATTCACGTCCACCTTACGGGAGCCATAACTTTTGATTCGGAGCTCCGATTGACGAGCCGTTTGTGGCCACGCGAAGCTCTTGTCGAGCTCTACATTTCTATTTAAATAAATCTGGTAAGCAATCTTGTCTCACTTCCCAGTTTCGTGCCCTAGGTTCTGCATGTTTTTATGTTTGGTTTTTGAGTAGATTTTGTGATTTTTCTTGTTTAGGTGATCTCTAGTAGCAGGTAATTGATGGATTTTACCCCTAATATCGTTGGGTAAGGTAAGGTTTCACTAAACCCTTGTGTTTAGTTGTTTTGTGTGTATTATGTTTTGATGTTGGTATATATATGTGTTGTTAGTTTGAGCCTTGGTGTTTGTTGGAGTTAGTTGAGGCTTTGGATCAAGCTTGGTGGCTTCATTTTGGTGTTTGGTGCATTTGGAAATCGGCCAAGGTATGGTTTTGGTTTCCTTTATGTATTATGTAATGTTCATGGACACTTAGGCTAGTTGACCCTAAGATAGGATAGAATGTTGTTGGTGCATGAAAGATTATACCTGAATTGGTGCTAATTGTTGGTTGTATTGGATTAGTGTGGTTGATGATGATATTTGGAGATTATTGGTATTGATGAGTATTCATGGTGATTAGTTATATTGGTTAATATTGATGATTATGATGTGTAATGATATATGTTTTTGGTGATTATTGATATTTAATGGTTATGAAGGTTGATGATGAATGTGTGAATTATTCTTGTTGATGAGAATAAAGGTTTTTGTTGTTGAGGTTGTTGAGGATTGGTGGTGATTATCAGTGTAGCTTCATGATTGTATTGGCAATTAAGATTTGGTAGTGATATATGGATTCTTGATGTAGGAATTGTGTAAATTGTTCATGATTGAGAATTTTGATTAGGGATTATGGTTTTGTATTGGTTTACGGAGAGAATGGTAAGTGAATTAGGTGTAGAGGTGATGAAAGTGTAATGGAATGTTAGAGTGTAGTGTGCAATAGTGTTTTATGATGTTTGAGTATGTTTTGGATTGTTTTGGTTGTGAAAATTGGAAAATTGTGAAGTTTGAGGTTTTAGGTAAAAATGGATTTTTGGTAAAATTGGTCTGATCATAACTTTTGCCTCGGTTTTCAAAATTTATTGGACTTCATTTTAAATTAAAGATGATTTCAAGAGCTTTAAAATGATATAAAGTTTGAGGAAAATGGATTTTTGTAGAGGGAGTTATGATCATTCAAAGTTGGTGTTGAAAATCTGAAATTCTGCAATGTTGCAGAATTTCAGAATTTTCTGATATGTGCGCACGCACAACCCTGCAAAAATGTTATCCTGTGCGGACGCACAGACCTGTGTGTACGCACAGGCAGGGGAAAGGACTCTGGCAGCAGCGCTGGCATAGGTTGTCCGCACGTACCTCAATGAAGAATTGCGACCTCTGCGGACGCACAGCCCTGTGCGCACGCACAAGTCGGGAATGGTCGTCTGTTGGGGGCGATCGCATAGCCTGTGTGAGTGAACAGGCTTGTAAATTTTTAGTACCTGTGCGTACACACACCCATATTCGTACGCACACTTTGAAAATCTTACTGGGCATGCGCACGCACACCCCTATGCGGATGCACATGCCCTGTTTCACAAATTTAACTTTGTTTTCAACTATTTCACCTTCTCGACAAGGTTGTAAGCTTCTATAACACCAATTTAGGATTTTTGGGCTTATTTTAGATCATTGAAATATGGGAAAGGTCCTAGGGGTTTAAGTTGTGTTTTCCTTTGAAAAGTTAGCAAAACGGAGGTTTAGGTTTTTGGTGTATTACGGATGAGTTAGTTAAGAGAGAAGGAAGAGTGGTGCATATGGTGATGGTTGACAATGAATTGAGAAACTTAGGAATTAATGAGTTCGGAATGGAAATGGTGAATGGCTAAGGGTGATGGAATGAGTATGAGTGGAAGTGTGTTATGAGGAGTGGCCTCCGAGATTGAATATGTAATTATACTATGCATTGTTTTCTATCGTAGGGACTGTGGCAAAATCCCATCTACATTCGAATGTGAGAGTTGAAGCTGATCTTCTCACTCATACTTTTTGCAACCAAAGGAAGGTGGTATGGCACGTTCCCTCGGAATATTCCCCTCTGAAAGGAGAAGGTGGTAGGGCACTTATCCCCCGGAATTATTCCTCCTGAAAATGCGACTTCTCTCTAATTGCAAGGTGGTAGGGCACTAACCCACGGAATCTTACGACAACCAGAGAAAGGTGGTAAGGCAAGTTTTCTCAGAATATTTCCCTCTGAAAGGAAAAGGTGGTAGGGCACTCTCACTCGGAATTTTCCTCCTTATGCGCAATAGAGAGACTAATCTGGGAGTTGTCGATCGGATTTGCCGTCGAGTTTGGCACAATAACCGACATGTGATATCACAACCAATAGGGCAGACATTCATCATGTGCATCTTCTAATTGCTTGCTTGCTTTGTTTACTTGAGTTTGCTTAATTGTATAACATGCTTACTTTCTTCTTGAACTGCTTGATGTGTATGAATATTATCTGTGTTTTACTTGTTTGCATTAATTGTGATTGGCTGGTGCTTGGGAGGTTAGGTAGGCGGTGGTGATGGGATCGCACGAAGGTTAGGTTGGTGACGACTGTAGGATATAGCGGTGTTATTAGTATTAGTTAGAATTTTCCTAAGTTTAGATGACCCGATTTATGGTTTAAGTTCGTTATTTATTTATATCGTTAAGCTTGAATATCCGTATGTGATGTGAAGTTCTAGGATTGCCTTCAGCCCGGGGCCTTATATCTTACATCATTGGGCACTGTTACCATACTGAGAATCTCTGGTTCTCATTCCATACTTTGTTGTTGTTTTTTAGATGCAGGTCATAATCTACTTCGGTAAGATTGCGGATATGGTGATAGAGCGGAGTATGGTTCGTTCATTGTTTATTTCTGTTCTATTTTCGTCATAAAATTCTCCCACCTTTTGTATATTTACCTTTATGGCCTTAGAAGTTTATTTGAGAGATAGGTTGTATAAGCTGTTTTAAATTCTAAAACACTGTATCTTTGTATTTGTAACTAGTCGGCTTAAACTCCGCGAGCTGCGGCTAGTTCTCTATGATTATTATATTCTTACATTTATATATGTTTTATTCTCTCGTACCTATACCTTGCATCTTTTGCGTTTAGTTACTATGTGCGAACGCTTCACGTATGTAATCCCGCATCATGCGACTTTGAGCTTTAATCCTTCATCGTGCTTCTAGAATCTATTATTTCTTTTTATATACTTCTATATATATATATATGTATATATATGTGTGTGTGTGTGTGTGTGTGTGTGTGTGTATGTGTGTGTGTGTGTGTGTGTATAAGCCGTAGAACTGTCGTAACCTTTGATTAACCTTTACTTTATTATCTACTTGATATTTCATAGCATGCTTGTTCTGAGTGCCTTGTTGGGTTAATTAAAGCACTAGACTTTTGATATTGAGACTAATCACCTTGATATCGATTGTTTGGTGTGGAAAGAAAACCTGAATGGTAACTCGCGGACGAGGTCGATCACGTTAACGGAGTGATAGTGAAGATAACCTAGCCTATGCGTTACAAGCTCAGCATGTTTCGGAAAAGCATGTTCGTGGAGTTTGCGGCATATCGGCTGATGGGTGCAGCTTAACACTTGTGGCAACGAAATTAACGATTGACGCTTTTGCGGTTTTTAGTAAAGATTTTTTTATTTCTAATTGGTGTGGTGTTGAACCATGTTGAAAAAGTTCTGAGGTTTAAAATGATTTTGAAATTTGGTACGAAACTTTTGGTTTACATGTTTTGCTTTTCAAATTAAATCGAGACTCTTGGTCTGAATAATATAGTTTACAAAAGAAAGTGAGTTTTACAATTTTCTTGATTTATGATTTTGGTTTATAATTTATCTTATCAAAACGGGATTCAAATTGAAAGGTTTTGATTTAAGAATAAATGAATTTTTTATCCTTTTGAAACAGCTTTCATAATGAACTGGTTTAGATTGGACTTATTTTCACAGCTTTGCGAAATGTTACAAAAGCAGTCTTTGGTTTTGAAACTATGTCAAAAATTCTTGGTTGGAGGATATTGTTTAAAAAGAAAAGTGAGTTCTCCGATTATGTTCATTTCTAAATTTGGTTTTCAAATTATCCTATCGAAAGGAATTCAAACTGAAAAGTTCTTATTTATGAAAACCATGATTTCAAGTAGTTGACTTTCGAGTAAATAATTTTTTGCTCTTTTGAAAAAGTTTTAACAATGAACTCATTTATATGGAACTTGATTTAAAGGTTCTAAAAAGTATTACAAAATTGGTAATTGTTTTAAGGAAAACTTCGGATGCGTAATGACGATAATCAGAGTGACGCAGCAGAAGTTATACACTAAGTTGCTGACGTGTGAGTTTTGGAAGGAGGAAGTAAAGTTCCTAGGTCACGCGGTGAGCAAAGGAAGAACAGCGGTAGGACCTTTTAAGGTGAAAACGGTGATGGGATGGAAAATACCGACAACGGTGACGGAAGTCAGAAGCTTCTTGGGTTTAGCTGGATATTACTGGAGATTCATTGAAGGATTTTCCTGGATCGCACTACCGATGGCGAAGTTGACAAAGGAGGAAGTGCCTTTTGGACACCGGAGTGTGAAGAGAGTTTTCAAATGTTGAAGCAGAAGTTAACGTTAGCACTTGTTTTAATCTTGTTGGAACTGCATGAACCGTCTGAAGTATATTGTGATGCTTCTCTGAAGGGTTTAGGTTTTGTGTTGATACAACACAGGAATGTGGTGGCTTACGCATGGCGTCAGCTGAGACCGCATAAGGTTGACTACCCAACTTATGACTTGGAATTAGCGGTGTTTGTGTTGGCGTTGAAGAATTGGAAGCACTACTTGTATGGAGTGAGGTTTAGCATCCTTTTATGATCATAAGAGTCTCACAGACATTTTTTATCCGGAAGATTTTAATATGCGTTAGAGAAGATGGATGGAGTTGCTTAAGGCCTTCGATTTTGAAATGAGTTATCACCCTAAAGAAGCGAATGTGGTAGCAGACGCTTTGAGTCGGAAGTCTTTAACAATTGCTTGGAGGAGTATCAAGGAAGAGGAGCTAGTGGATAAGTTGAGGATCTTAAGCTCGACATTGGTAAGGTTGTCGGCAGAACTTATTTGAACCAGTTGCAGATTTCAAGTACGTTTAAGATGGAGATTCAAAGGGACTTAACAATATGAACGGAAGCTTCAGAAATTATTCCAACTAGTTGGTAATAAGAGGCGTAAGGATTTTGCTAAGGATGGTGAAGGATTATGGAGATATAAAGGGAGGATTCGCATACCAGATGTTAGAAGTTTGCGACAACATTTGTTGTCGGAAGTTCACAACAGTGGGTTTTCCATTCATCCCGGAAGTGCGAAGATGTAGTACGACTTAAAGAAGATGTTCTGGTGGCCTGAGATGAAAGGTGATGTAGCTATAATGGTATCCAAATGTTTGACGTGTCAGAAGGTGATGACAAAGCATCAGAAGCCATTAGGAATGCTACAACCTCTTGAGATTCCTCAGTGGGAGTGGGAAAGAATCGCGATGGATTTTTGTGACCGGGTTATTGACGTTAGGATTTTTGCCAGTAAAGAATTTCATAAAAACAGTCGCGTTGTAGATATAGTCTCTAAACCGACAGAAATCCCTTCGTACAAACGTTTTGGTTGTCACAAGTAACAAACCCCTAAATAAATTGATAACCGAAGTATTTAAACCTCGGGTCATCTTCTCAAGGAATTGCAGGGAGGTATGTTCTTATTATCGGCTATGAAAAAGGTAAAATTTGGGGTTTTGGAAGTAAGGTGCGAATATGTTATATGATAAGTAAAATAAAGTAATACTAATAAAATCTCTTGGCAAGGTATAAGAACTGGAGGTCCTATCCCAGTTATCCTTATCAATTGTGATGAGAATTGGATTCTTCTCCCACTTTGTTAACCTCTAACTATGAAGGTAAGTTAAATGGATGAATTAATTCTAATTCTCAACTAACAATGAGTTTGATAACTCAAAATACAAATAAAAGTATTAGAGTAAATAAAAATAAAAGAGAAACATAAATAGGAACATTGAACCTGGATCGAGAGTCACTCTTAAAAACTAAGAGAAGTCCTAAATCCTAATCCTAAGAGAGAGAGGAAAGAACCTCTCTCTCTAAAAACTACATCTAAAACATGAAAAGTGAATTATGAGTGCCCCTATGAATGGATGCATTCCTCCACTTTATAGCCTTTAATCTGTGTTTTCTGCGCCGCAAGCTGGGTCAGAAACAGTCCAGAATTCGCTGGTTTCGAATTTGGCCACGCTGGATTTTCGTCATTGCGACGTGGCCGCATGGATCACGCGGTCGCATCGCCTAGCGTCAGGGAAACTATATCATATTATATATCAAATCGAAGCCCCGGACGTTAGCTTTCCAACGCAACTGGAACCGCGTCGTTTGGATCTCTGTAGCTAAAGTTATAGCCGTTTGAGTGCAGAGAGGTCAGGCTGGACAGCTTAGCAATTTCTCCAACTTCTTGCATTCCTTCCTCTTTTGCATGCTTTCTTCCCATCCTCTGAGCCATTCATGCCCTATAATATCTGAAAACACTTAACACACATATCAAGGTATCTAATGGTAATAAGAGAGGATTAATAATAAGCAAATATAAGATCAAAGAAGCATGTTTTCAATCAAACACATAATTAGGAAGGAAATATAAAACCATGCAAAAATAGTATGAATAAATGGGTAAAGAGTTAATAAAAACCACTCAATTGAGTACAAGATAAACTATAAAATAGTGGTTTATCAACCTCCCCACACTTAAACATTAGCATGTCCTCATGCTAATCTCAAGAGAGACTATAAAGATGAAGAGAAATGGTAGAATGTATGAAATGCAACCTATCTATATGAATGCAACTACGTGCAAAAAAAATGTTTCTACCTACTTGGTTAAAAGTAAATAAGCTCTTCAAGACAAACATAAACCAGATTTCACTAATTCAAATCATGCAATAAAAAGCAAGTAAACTTGTAAGAAGACAGCTCATGAAAGCAGGAAACATAGAATCAAGCATTGAACCCTCACTGGTAGTGTGTATCACTCTAATCTCTCAAGTGTATAGGGTTATTCACTCTACTCTTCTCTAGTCATGCTTTCTAAACCTTGTTCTTCATCTAACCAATCAACAATATTTAATATACCAATGCAAACGTCATGAGGTCTTTTTCTAGGTTGTAATGGGGCTAAGGTAAGGGTAAAGGTATATATATGGTTAAGTGAGCTTTATAAATTGAATCTTTAATTAACCTAAACTCTCACCTAATATACATATACTCTATATACTTTTAAATTCATTTTATTTTTTTATTTTTTTATTTTTCTTTTTTTTTTGTAGAGAAATAAACATAACTTATCAATGAACATGGATTTTCTATTATTTTTCTATTTTGGTTTTTCATGAGTAGGTTCCCAAATTCCTAATATTCAAATAAATTAGAAACATGTTACATTCCCTTATCAACCCATGTTCCCAAAATTTCCCCACACTTATTTGCTACACAATCTCTATCTTAAGCTAACCAAAGATTCAATTGGGATAATTAATTTTTTTTCCGCTTAAGGCTAATGATGTGGTTATAGAACAGAAGGGGATTAAAAGCTCAAGGGGCTAACAAAGGTGATGTAAAAGGTAGGCTTATTTGGGGTAAGTGAGTTGATAATCAAATATGGCCTCAATCATACGCAAGCATGTAAATATACTAAACAAAGGACATATAGACTGGAACAAAATACAGATTACAATCATGGAGAAGGAAACACACAGGAATAAAATATTTATGGTTAAATAATATAACTATGTAAATAAGCTCAAAGTCTCACAGGTTGTGTGTTCTTTAGCTCAAAAACCATGTTCCAAATACAACTTCAAACAAATTTAACAAAAAAATTTTCAATTTAAATTAGTAAAATTTTTCAAAAAATAGGATCTTAAGAAGAAACTTATTATTTTAACCAAGCAGTAGCTAAATGCAAAAATCAAATAAACATGAAATTAAATATGCGAATGCAACAATTAACAAAGAAAATAAAATATTGGTGTTTGAGACAGGAAAGTACTAACCCATGGAGATCGGTATCGACCTCCCCACACTTAAAGATTGCACCGTTCTCGGTGCATGCTGAGATGTACAGGTGGACGGGTTGCTCCAACTGATGCTTTTCTCATCAAGGAATGTGCGTAGGAACTTGTTTGTCTCTGCCATGTAAACGTCTTCCGGTCTCTTCCTGGTGGCCATCCTGAAAGAAAAAGGGAAGGAAAGTAACCCAAAGCAAAGATAGAAAACAAATAAAACATGGGTTGGTTAATGCCAAAAATAAGGGTCTCAATTACATGGTAGCTACAACATGCAAGTGAGAAAATAATAGAAGGACATGGCAAATCAAGAGTGCAAAAAGTTGCAACACTAGGGAAGATGGTGTGGGTAAGGAGAGATAATATAAATTCATGTCAATGCAAAAGTAATATAGGTATAAAAGATTGGCATTGATTTAAATAATATTACTCAATCAGAATTAAACAAGTCATGGAGCACAAAGAAAATACCAAAAAAGATGTAACAGTTGAATTAGAATATTTGAACACCAATAATAAAATATGCAATGAATGAAAGTATGCAAATAAATTAAATAAAATAAAATGAAAGTGAAAAAGAATGAGAAGTAGAAAAAGAAAGTGAGAAAGGAGAGAGAAGGAAGAAATTAGGATTAGAAGAGAAAAGATAAGAAAATTGGCACTAATCTGGATAGGTTGTGCAACGCTGGCGACGCGGTCGCGTGGTGCGCGATAAGGTTGGGCGATGCGGACGCGTGGGGCACGCGATCGCGTGACTCGATTTGTGCTAGTGGCGCGAGTGCAGCCTCGCGGCCGCACAACTCTCTGTTCAAAACGTCAGTATTGCCAAAATCCAGGGTGACGCGGTCGCGTGGTCGACGCGATCGCGCGGGTGGCCTTATTTCCAATATGACGCGGACGCGTGGGTGACACGTTCGCTAGGCAGGGCTTGTGCTGCTAGCACGGGTCCAGCCCAATTCCAGCTCAACTTTCGGCCATACACTCTTTTTACGCCGATTTCAGGTCACGCGGCCGCGTGAGTGACGCGGTCGCGTGGGAGGCTATTTTTCCAAATGACGCGGACGCGTCATCGACGCGTTCGTGTGGAGTCGATTTGTGCTAATAGCACGCCTCCAGCCCTGCTCTGCGTAACTCTCTGTTCAATTTATTATTCTCTCATCTCCTTGCGACGCGGACGCGTCACGTACTCGCTTTTTTTTTGAAATAAAATGCAGAATGCAGTGTTAATATGAATGTGATGCAAAACTCCAGGTTCTATATAATAAAATAAAATAAAACTCAAAAGCAAATAAAACTAAATAAAAATGAAAAATGAACGATCATACCATGGTGGGTTGTTTCCCACCTAGCACTTTTAGTTAAAGTCCTTAAGTTGGACATTTGATGAGCTTCCTGTCATGGTGGCTTATGCTTGTACTGATTCAGGAATCCCCACCAATGTTGTATCTCCAGTAACCTCCGGGGTCCCAGACTAAGCACGTAAAGCCCTTACGAAGCTTCAAATAGATTCTTAGGCTCCCGGGGTGACAAATGTCAGAACAGATTCCAGGATCCCAAACTTTACCTTTACACCCGTTTTTGTCTTGAACTGCATTTTTCCAGCTGGGTGAAAGGTGATCTGAATTCTCACTGCAGCGACCAAACAGCTTCCTAGACTCATTCAGTTGAGCTCTATACCAACCTTTGCGTTTAAACTTAAAGCTTTCAACCATAATGAACCTTGCAGGACAATTCTTACCACTGACCATCTTCCTTTTACTCTTAATGCCACAAAGAGCTCTAAGTTGACCATCCGTCTCCAGTAGCCCATATTCTAGTGGAATTAGAAAGCTAAGGGATATGAATTTTACCCACTTGAATGTTGTGAAGGATGATGGCAACTTAGGGGGAGGTATTTTTAATGGTCTTGGGAGAGATATTTCTAATGAATTTTCAAGCTCCACTCCCTTGTGCTCTTTTCTGACAACTTCCACCTCTTTGTAAGCTTCTTCAATTTCAACCTCTTCCTCTTGGTAGCTTTGTTCCAATTCATTCTCCTTTTCATTTCTTTCCAAGGGCATGGGAGGTTGTGCTTCTTCTTCTTGAATCTCTATCTCTTGATCAACCTCTTCCAAGTCTTCAACTATGATATGCTTTGGAGGTTGTACACCCTCCTCAGCATCAATTTCAACCGTCTTGGAAGGAGGCTCTATGTCTTGACTTTCCCATGGAGGTTCTACATCTCCTAAGTCTTCAACCACTTATTCTTCTTCAATAATTCCGGCTTCCTCTACTTGTTCCAGTACAAAGTCATGCTCCGTACTGTTCACTGGAGTTTCTAGTATCTCCTTCATACTACGTTCTTCATTAGATTGTCCACATGAAGCCATGGGGGTTCCTTGAGTGTCCGAACATCGGGAGGCTAATTGACTCATTAGGAGTTGCCCCAATTGATGAAGGGTTGCCTGACATCGATCCACTGTTTCCTTGAGACGATCCTTTGCCTCTTGATGCACTCGGTTTTCATAAATAGGATCATAATGCTCTTGGATTGATGGATATGGAGATGGTGAATATTGAAGTGGTGGTTCTTGTGAGTAATTGGGTTAGGATTTTTGCCAGTAAAGAATTTCATAAAAATAGTCGCGTTGTAGATATAGTCTCTAAACCGACAGAAATCCCATCGTACAAACGTTTTGGTTGTCACAAGTAACCAACCCCTAAATAAATTGATAACCGAAGTATTTAAACCTCGGGTCGTCTTCTCAAGGAATTACAGGGAGGTATGTTCTTATTATTGGCTATGAAAAAGGTAAAATTTGGGGTTTTGGAAGTAAGGTGCGAATATGTTATATGATAAGTAAAATAAAGTAATACTAATAAAATCTCTTGGCAAGGTATAAGAACTGGAGGTCCTATCCCAGTTATCCTTATCAATTGTGATGAGAATTGGATTCTTCTCCCACTTTGTTAACCTCTAACTATGAAGGTAAGTTAAGTAGATGAATTTCAATTTTTCAATTAACAATGAGTTTGATAACTCAAGAGTCACCAATTATAAATCAAATACAAATAAAAGTATTAGAGTAAATAAAAATAAAAGAGAAACATAAATAGGAACATTAAACCTGGATCGAGAGTCACTCTTAAAAACTAAGAGAAGTCCAAAATCGTAATCCTAAGAGAGAGGAGAGAACCTCTCTCTCTAAAAACTACATCTAAAACACGAAAAGTGAATTATGAGTGCCCCTATGAATGGATGCATTCCTCCACTTTATAGCCTTTAATCTGTGTTTTCTGCGCCGCAAGCTGGGTCAGAAACAGTCCAGAATTTGCTGGTTTCGAATTTGGCCACACTGGATTTTCGTCATTGCGACATGGCCGCATGGATCACACGGTCGCATCGCCTAGCGTCAGGGAAACTATATCATTATATATCAAATCGAAACCCCAGACGTTAGCTTTCCAACGCAACTGGAACCGCGTCGTTTGGATATCTGTAGCTAAACTTATAGCCATTTGAGTGAAGAGAGGTTAGGTTGGACAGCTTAGCAATTTCTCCAACTTCTTGCATTCCTTCCTCTTTTGCATGCTTTTTTCCCATCCTCTGAGCCATTCATGCCCTATAATCTCTGAAAACACTTAACACACATATCAAGGCATCTAATGGTAATAAGAGAGGATCAATAATAAGCAAATATAAGATCAATGAAGCATGTTTTCAATCAAAACACATAATTAGGAAGGAAATATAAAACCATGCAAATAGTATGAATAAGTGGGTAAAGAGTTAATAAAAACCACTCAATTGAGTACAAGATAAACTATAAAATAGTAGTTTATCAGTTACCGAGGAATATGTTGGTATTTGATGCGGTTTGGGTGGTCGTGGTTCGCTTAACCAAATCCGCTCGTTTCTGTCCACCTGAGTGAACTATTCTATGGAGGAGTTGGCAAGGTTGTATATAAAGGAGAAGGTAAGGTTGCATGGTGTGCCGTCGAGCATAGTATCGGACCATGATCCCTGATTCACATAAAGGTTTTGGGGAGCTTTCCAAAGTGATTTCAGTATGAAGCTATGTCTCAGTACTGCATATCATCCACAAATGGATGGACAGTCGGAATGAACTTTTCAGAACATTGGAAGATCTATTAAGAGCACATATATTCTGAGGGTTGCACCGACATCTGGATTGGAAGAGCGATTAAGACCAAGGAGTTGAATCCGAGGTGTATAGGACCATTCGAGATTCTAAGGCGATTCGGGCCGGTGGCGTATCAAGTAGCTTTGCCACCCCTCTGTCTAACTTGCATGACATATTCCACGTGTCACACCTTCGTAAGTACACGTCGGATGCGACTCATGTGTTAGAGCCTGAGTCGGTCAAGTTGAGAGAGGACTTGACATTCTAAGTGACACCAGTAAGAATCGACAACACCCGTTGATGACAAGTCATCATATACCCATTTTTCAAGCTAATTTCACTTGTTTTGTTAGTCTTTATGCACTTTCTTGCTTCCTAAGTAAGTGATTTGGAGTGAAAATGCATAACTTCTTTAAATCAAGCAACCACCATGAAATTAATGTTAATTCATGAGGTTTAAGCTAATTTTAATTGAAATTTAATTGATTTATAAGCCTTATGAATTTAGTGATACTTGGAGTGGTTGTTTTGGTTTATTTCAGGTGAAGAAAAGAATAAAAGAGAAAAGCGTGGCCTAAGAAAGCGTGACCCAAGGAGAAGGAAGCGTGGTCAAAGGAAGGAAAAGTGTGCTGCATGCAATGGGGGAGGCAAGCATTGCCCTCCACAAGGGCACACTGCCCTCTAGGAGGGCAACATAAGGGAACAAGGCAAAGAAGGCATCTCTGCCCTGCCCACTACAAGGGCAGAGCACAAATTTGTGCCTTGGAATCAAGAAGAAGAAAATGTTGCCCTGCCCTCCACAAGGGCAGTATCGGGCTCACCAAGGAAGAAAATCAAAGGAAAAATGCCTATGATGCTTGCCACAAGAGTTGAACACGGGACCATGAGGAAGCAAGGAACTAAGTTCCATTACCGTGCCAAGAAACCAAGGAAAATGAATGAGCGTGTGTTTCTGCCCGGATTCGAACACGGGACTTCATTTTGGAAACACTGCCCTGCCCTCCGCGAGGGCAGGGCAACATTTTGTTGGTGCATGAATCTGGCGCACCAAGGGACATTTCTGGCGCACCAAATCACTATCCTGGCAGCACCAGCGCGCACCACAGCACGATCCTGGCAGCACCATATTTTTCTGCCCTGCCCTCCGTGAGGGCAGGGCAGCATCCTGTGCACCAAGGCACCATTCTGGCGCACCATGGCATGATTCTGGCAGCATCAGCACGCACCGTGGCACATCTCTGGCGCACCAATTTTTCCTGCCCTGCCCTCCGCGAGGGCAGGGCAGCATTCTGCGCACCAGCCTGCACCACGCCCGCACCAGCAATGCACCAAACATCAATTTTCTGCCCTGCCCTCCACAAGGGCAGGGCAGCCTCCTGGGAGCTATTATTTTTGGGCCGAAAATTCAATTAAAATTCCAATTTAATTCATTTCTTCACCAAATCAAAAGCCCATCCAAATCCCAAAATCCAAGAATAGAAAGTGTATAAATAGGAGCTAGTTTGATGTAATTAGGAACTTTTTGGCTTTACTTTTGAATTTGGCACTTTCTTTTGAGCTTTAAATTTTAGCAACTTTCCTAGAGAGATTGAACGGAGCTTTCAGAGAATTGGGGAGGAGAATTGATCTCTCTTCTTCCTCGTTCTTGCTTGAGCCTTTTTAATTTCCTTGTTTTGAGTTTTGGGTGTGAAGAATTGAGGAAATTCTGTCTCAATCTCCATTCAAAATCTCTTTAACTTCTTTTCTGCATAATTGAACACATTTACATTCCCTTTACTGCTTCTTCTTCAATTCCTTGTCAATTGCTTTGTGAACTTGGATCTGGGAAGGCAAATTGAGATCTAGACTTTGCTTTCTAGTCTCTTGAGACCTGAGATCCCATTTTACTTTTGGTTCTTCTGTGAACCCTGCTGCACTTTACTTTCAGTTTCTGTTTGAATTCTCATTGCTTCCAATTCAATTTCTGCTCTATTAATTGTTGCAATTTACTCTCTCTACGTTTAGATTCTGCAATGTGGGATCGACCTCACTCATGTGAGTTATTATTACTTGATGCGACCCGGTACACTTGCCGGTGAGTTTTGTGTTGGATCGTTTTCCACACATCACCCGTGTGAAGAGGCTGCAAGGAAAGGGAGTTTCTTTGGTTAAGGGTGCTTGGAGAAGAGCAGGAGTTAGAGAGCATACTTGGGAACTGGAGAACGAGGAGCCTTGGCAACTTGTGGGATTGGTAATGCTGAAAGTAGGATGCTTCGTGGGGAATATGTATATACATACATACAAACATACATACATACATACATACATATATATATATATATATATAACCTGCGTTTTCATGCAAAACTATTTTTATAAAAATAATAATTTTAGTGCCCAAAATAGATTCAAAATTTAGAAGTTTTAATTTGAAAATATAAATTAGAAATTTGATTTTAGTAAATTTTTCTGAGTTGGAAAATGTATTTCGTTCGAAATGTTTTTCTAAAAATGCGTACTGGCGCTTAAGCCGGCAGTACCGGCTCTGGTCTATCCAGTACTGCGTATTTTGGAAAAATAATATTTTGAAAAGTGATTTATTGTTTTGAAAGGAGAAAAATAATTTCGAATCGAAAACCGGACACTAATCTTAAAAGTTTTAGCCAAAAGTGGGCCAAACAGACAAAAAACGCTAATGGGTTGGATCGGGTTCAAACCGGGTCCAAGACCCAACATATATAAGCTCATTTAATGAACTTTGAACTCATTTTCCAACCCTAAGAGAGAGAGGGCCGCGGTTTAAGAGAGAAGGGAGAAGGAAGGGGGTGACACTATTCACCTCCACCTTCTGGGAGCCATAACTTTTGATCCAGAGCTCTGATTGACAAGCCGTTTGTGGCCACACAAAGCTCTGGTCGAGCTATACATTTCTATCTAAAGAAATATGGTAAGAAATTGCATCTCACTTCCGAGTTTCATGAAATAGGTTCTGTGCGTTTTTATGTTTGGTTTTTGAGTAGATTTTGTGGTTTTACTTGTTTAGGTGATCTCTAGTAGTGGGTAATTGATGAATTTTACCCCTAATCTTGTTGGGTAAGGTAAGATTTCACTAAACCCTTGTGTGTAGTTATTTTTTGTATATTAGGTTTTGATGTTGGTATATATATGTGTTGTTAGTTTAAGCCTTGGTGTTTGTTTGAGTCGATTGAGGCTTTGGATCAAGCTTGGTGGCTTTGTTTTGGTGTTTGGTGCGTTTGGGAATTGGCCAAGGTATGGTTTCGATTTTTCTTATGTAATATGTAATGTTCATGGACACTTAGACTAGTTGACCCTAAGATAGGATTGAATGTTGTTGGTACATGAATGATTATACATGAATTGGTACTAATTATTGGTTGTAATGGATTAGTGTGGTTGATGATAATTGTTGGAGATTATTGGTATTGATGAGTATTCATGGTGATTAGTTATATTGGTCAATATTGATGATTATGATGTGTGATGATATATGTTGTTGGTGATTATTGATATTTAATGGTTATGAAGGTTGATGATGAATGTGTGAATTATTGTTCTTGATGAGAATAAAGGTTTTGGTTGTTGAGGTTGTTGAGGATTGGTGGTGATTATGAGTGTAGGTTCATGATTGGATTGGCAATAATGATTTAGTAGTGATATATGGATTCTTGATGTAAGAATTGTGTAAATTGTTCATAATTGAGAATTTTAATTAGGGATTATTTTTTTGGTTGGTTTATGGAGAGAATGTTATGTGAATGAGGTGTGGAGGTGATAGAAGTGTAATGGAATGTTAGAGTGTAGTGTGCAGTAGTGTTTTATGATGTTTGAGTATGATTTGGATTGTTTTAGTTGTGAAAATTAGAAAATTGTGAAGTTTGAGCTTTTGGGTAAAATGGATTTTTGGTGAACTTTGTCTAATCATAACTTTTGCATCGGTATTCAGAATGGATTTCAAGAGCTTTAAAATGGTATAAAGTTTGAGGAAAATAGAATTTTGTAGAGGGAGTTATGATCATTCAAAGTTGGTGTTGAAAATCTGAATTCTGCAAAGTTGCATAATTTCAAGATTTTCTGATATGTGCATACGCACAACCCTACAAAAATGTTATTCTGTGCGAATGCACAGACCTGTGCGTATGCACAGGCAGGGGAAAGGGCTCTAGCAGCAGCGCTAGCATGGTTGTGCGCGCGCACATCAATGAAGAATTGTGACCTGTGCGGACGCACAGCCCTGTGCGCATGCACAAGTCGGGAAGGGTCGTCTGTTTGGGGCATTTGCACAGCTTGTGCGAGTGAACAGGCTTGTAAATTTTTAGTACCTGTGCATACACACACCCCTATGCGTATGCACACTTTGAAAATCTTACAGGGCGTGCGCACGTACAGCCTTGTGTGGATGCACACGCCCTGTTTCACAAATTTAACTTTGTTTTCAACTATTTCACCTTCCCGACAAGGTTGTAAGCTTCTATAACACCATTTTAGGATTCTTATGCTTATTTTAGAGAATTGAAATATGGGAAAGGTCCTAGGGGTTTAATTTGGGTTATCCTTTGAAAAGTTTGCAAAACGGAGATTTAGGTTTCTGGTATATTGCGGATGAGTTTGTTGAGAGAGAAGGAAGAGTGGTGCATATGGTGATGGTTGATAATGAATTGAGAAACTAAGGAACTAATGAGTTCGGAATGGAAATGGTGAATGGCTAAGGGTGATGGAATGAGTATGAGTGGAAGTGGGTTATGAGGAGTGGCCTCTGAGATTGAATATGTAATTATACTATTCATTGTTCTCCGTCGTATGGGTTGTGGCAAAATCCCGCCTACATTCGGATGTGAAAGTTGAAGCTGGGTTTCTTACTCATACTTTTTGCAACCAGAGGAAAGTGGTAGGGCACATTCCCTTGGAATATTTCCCTTTGAAAGGAAAAGGTGGTAGGGCACTTATCCCCCAGAATTATTCCTCCTGAAAATGCGACTTCTCTCTAATTGCAAGGTGGTAGGGCACTAACCCACGGAATCATACGACAACTAGAGGAAGGTGGTAGGGTACGTTCCATCAGAATATTTCCCTCTGAAAGGAGAAGGTGGTAGGGCACTCTCCCTCGGAATTTTCCTCCTTATGCGCAATAGAGAGACTAATCCGGGAGTTGTCGACCGGATTTGCTGTCGGGTTTGGCACAATAACCGACATGTGTTATCACAGCCAATAGGGCAGACATTCATCATGTGTATCTTCTAATTGCTTGCTTGCTTTGTTTACTTGAGTTTGCCTAATTGTATAACATGCTTACTTGCTTCTTGAACTACTTGTTGTGTATGAATATTATCTGTGTTTTACTTGTTTGCATTAATTGTGATTGACTGGTGCTTAGGAGGTTAGGTAGGCGGTGGCGATGGGATCGCATGGAGGTTAGGATGACGACGGCTGTGGGATACAATGGTGTTATTAGTATTACTTAGAATTTCCCTAAGTTTAGATGACCCAATTTATGGTTTAAGTTCTTTACTTATTTATATCGTTAAGCTTGAATATCCGTATGTGATGTGAAATTCTAGTATTGCCTTTGGCGTCCCGGGGCCTTACATCTTACATCATTGGGCACTGTTACCATACTGAGAACCTCCGGTTCTCATTCCATAATTTGTTGTTGTTTTTCAGATGCATGTCGTAATCTACTTCGGTGAGATTGCGGATATGGTGACTGTTCATACCCTGGGTCGAGCTGTCCGACCCGGGATGTTCTACCAACAAAGCGATCGACCTCTTCAGGTCAGGATGATATGACCTCTTCTCAAAGAGCTCGGCCGAACTACCAGGAAAGCCCAATAAAGGGCCCAAACAGAGGAATACGACCCAAATCCAAGGGCAGCTCAAGCCTATAGAGATAAAGGCGGTTCCCTTAAAGATAAGATGACCTCGCTCGAAGATAAAGATAAGATAAGACAACTAACTTATCTTATCTAAGAAAGGTTGCTCTACACCATTATAAATACACTGGAGCACCCAGGTATAACTCATACTCTAATTCTACTAAAAACCTGCTTAATACCCTTGCTAACTTAAGCATCGGAGTCCCTTGCAGGTACCCCCACCCTCTGGTGATGAAGGATCAGCACCACCACCAAGTCCAACAAGTTGGACACAACAACTCTGACCAGCACAGAAGATCTCGTCCGAGATCGACCTACAGTTTTAGGTAACCCTCGGAACATTGGCGCCGTTGCCAGGGAACCTGGAAGTCATCCCATCATCATGGCGGACGACCATGACAACGACCACAATTCAGATCTAGAGGATAGAACGCCACACAAAAATGTGGACACTACACCAAAGGATACTCCTCAACTTAACAACAAAAAGAATTCTCTAAACGCAAGAGCCATGGAGGAACTTCAAGACCATTTAAAACAACTGGAAGAAGAATCCCTACGTCAACGAGAGGCTAAGAAAGACCTACAGAAGGAAATAAGGTGACGCCAGGAATTGGAGGACAAACTCCTAAAACTCGAAGCTGATCTCAAGACCAAAGCGAACCGATCCCCTCATGAGGACAGCTCCCGCAAAGAACAAGATCCATTCACCAAGGAGATCATGAAAACCAAGATCCCAAAAGACTTTAAACTCCCAGATATGACTTTATATGATGGCACTACAAATCCCAGCAATCATCTCAACAATTTCAGAAGTAGAATGTACCTCACCGACGCCTTAGATGCAGCTCGTTGTAAAGCCTTTCCGACTACTTTAACAAAGACGGCAATTAGATGGTTCGACAATCTACCTCCTAGGTCCATCTCGAGTTTCAACGACTTGGCCAAGAAGTTTTTGGCCAAATTCTCCATCCAAAAAGACAAGGCTAAGCACGCTCCAAGTTTCTTAGGAATCAAGCAAGGAGAATGGAAAACTCTCCGCAACTACATGGAAAGATTCAACAAAACGTGCCTAGACATACAGAACCTACCAATACAGGCTGCCATTATGGGCCTCATCAATGGCTTGTGAAAAGGACCTTTTAGCCAATCTATATCGAAAAAACACCCCACATCTCTGAACAAAGTTCAAGAACGAGCAAAAAAGTACATCAACATGGAGGAAAACTCTCGACTAGGAGAAAACTCGAAATCTGGATTCACCTCCTGGGATAAGGACAAAGAATCTAAAAAGAAGGAAGATCGACATGGAGAAAAAATAAAAAATACCACAATTACACCCCCCTTTGGGTGTCCCTCGTGGATGTCTACAGATAGGTTTGCAACACTGAAAAAATACCTCCAGGTCGACAACTCAAAGGCAAAAAAGGAGGAGGAAATCGGGCCGATTATTGTGAATATCATCGGATCCGCGGGCATTCCACCAACGAATGTTTTGACTTAAAGAATGTCATAGAAAAACTAGTAAGAGAAGGGAAATTAGATCGGTATCTAGCCACCCGGGACGATGAGCAAAGAAAAAGAAGAAGAGAAGAAAATGTCACCGAGCGATCACCTCGTACACCAGAAAGACACGTCCACATGATACACGGCAGATTTTCGGAGGGAGGAATCTCCAAATCATCTCGCAAAAGACATCTTAAAGAAGTATGTCGTGTTGAGGGGAAGGAGGAAGCACCCGACATCCCCGCGATTACTTTCACCAAAGAAGACGCATTCGGTATCATCTCAGGATACGACGATCCCTTGGTCATCACTGTTATACTGGCAAATGCAAATCTCCATCGCACACTGATAGACCAAGGGAGCTCCGCCAACATCTTGTTCAAAACTGCCTTCGACAAGCTCAGCTTAGAAGAAAAAGAACTTAGAGCATATCCAAACAGCCTGTTCGGACTAGGAGACACCCCGGTTCAACCGCTTGGATACATCTCGCTACACACAACCTTCAGAAAAGGAAACCAGTCAAGAACACTCCAGATAGGTTACATCGTGGTCGATATAAGTTCAGCCTACAACGCCTTAATAGGTCGGACGACATTGAATCAGCTCGGCGCAATAGTCTCGACTTCACATCAATGCATGAAATTCCCAACTGCAGAAGGGATAGCTACAACAAAGGCAGACCAGAAGATGGCACGCCGCTGTTACCATGAAAGCCTAAACCTTAGAAGTAGAGGAGAAGAATTCCACACAATCGAACTCAGGGGAGTGCAAAGGTGGGAATAACTCCGCCCACGACATGATGGGGAAATAGAGAATGTTCAGATCGGGGACACCCCGGACCAGACAACTAATATCGGTACAATCCTAAAACGAGACATAAATGAATCACTCATACAGCTCTTGTGAGACAATGTCGACCTCTTTGCATGGAAGGCCGCAGACATGCCCGGCATAGACCCCAAGTTAATGTGCCACAAGCTAGCAGTCTACCCAGGATCTCGGCCAGTACAACAGAGGCGTAGAAAGCTCGGTCTAGAATGCTCTCAAGCTGTGGAAGAGCAGGTACAAGCTCTACTAGAGGCAGGGTTCATACGCGAAGTCAAATACCCACTATGGCTAGCTAACGTCGTCTTGGTGAAAATATCAAACGGGAAGTGGCGAATGTGCACCAACTACACTGATCTCAACAAAGCCTGCCCAAAAGATCCTTATCGACTCCCAAGTATCGACGCACTGGTCGATGCCTTCTCCGGATATAAGTACCTCTCATTTATGGACGCATACTTGGGATACAATCAAATCCCGATGTATCCACCCGACCAAGAAAAAACTTCCTTCTTAACCCCAAAAGCAAACTACTGCTACATCGTCATGCCTTTCGGTCTTAAAAATGCGGGAGCTACTTATCAAAGATTAATGAATAAGGTCTTTTCGAATCACATCAGAAAAATCATGGAAGTCTACGTAGACGACATGCTAATAAAGACACAAACTGAAGAGACGCTATTGTCCAACCTGACCCAGGTGTTCGACACTATAAGACGGCATGGCATGCGACTCAATCCCGTAAAATGCACCTTCGCAGTAGAAGCTGGCAAATTCTTTGGTTTTATGCTCACACAAAGAGGAATAGAGGCAAATTCGGATAAATGCCGGGCCATACTTGACATGAAGAGTCTGACTTATGTCAAAGAGGTACAACAACTCAATGGGAGGTTGGCAGCCTTGTCCAGATTTCTAGCCGGATCGGCAATAAGATCTCTTCCCTTCTACGCCACTCTAAGAAAGGGAAAGAAGTTTGAATGGACAATATAGTGCGAGCAAGCCTTCCAAGATTTCAAAAGATTCCTGGGACAACCACCTATCCTAACTCGGCCACGGGAAGGAGAACCACTCATATTATACCTCGCGGTAGGAAGTCGGGCAGTAGCCTCAGCACTAGTCCGAGAAGACGACAGCGGGCAATAACCCGTATATTTCATCAGTAAAGCATTACAAGGATCCGAGCTGAACTACCAAAAAATAGAAAAGTTTGCCTATGCTCTCATACTAACATCTCGATGACTTCGTCCATACTTCCAAGCCCACACCGTTAGGGTTCGGACCAACCAGCCCATAAAAGGGATCCTACAGAAAACAGACCTGGCGAGCAAAATCTTGCAATGGGCAATCGAGTTGTCCAAATTCGATCTTCAATACGAAGCTCAAACAGCCATCAAATCACAATACCTGGCCAACTTTATTGCAGAATTTATAGACACACTGGAGATCCCCACAGAATGGAATCTCTACATGGACGATTCCTCAAATAAAAGGGAACCGGCACGGGTGTGATAATTAAAAGTGACCAAGGAACCCAAATCGAACTCTCCCTCAAATTCGGGTTCCCGGCCTCAAATAACCAAGCGGAATATGAGGCACTACTAGCTGGTTTGAAGCTGGCTAGGGAGGTTGGAGCTCAAAAGCTTATCTTCTTTAGCGATTCACAAATAGTCACTTCACAAATAGCAGGAAGCTACCAAGCCAAAGATCCCACCATGAAAAAGCACTTGGACGAAACCAAGGAACAGCTCGGACAACTCGGAGATTATGAGGTCCGTCACATACCCCGGGAACAGAATGCCCGAGCTGATGCACTCTCAAAACTAGCCAGCACCAAACCAGGGGGCAACAATAGAAGCCTCATCCAAGAAATTCTGTAGAATCCATGAATCTCGGAAAAAGTCTTGGCCATAACAGGTCAGGATCAAAGATGGATGATTTCTATAATCAATTATCTCAAAATAGAAGCGCTCCCCATAAAGGAAAATGAGGCAAAGAGGTTGAAACGGGAGGCACAATACTACACTATCATAAATAATACTCTATACAGAATAGGGATTTCAGTACCATTGTTAAAGTGTGTACCGACTTCTGACACAAAGGAAGTACTAGAAGAAGTACATAGTGGCATTTGTGGCAATCACCTCGGAGCGCAAGCACTTACCAAAAAAGTACTTTGCAAAGGGTTTTATTGGCTAACTCTACAAAAGGAAGCCACATAGTTCGTAAAGACATGTCCATCATGTCAGAAACACGCCAACATTCACATCGTCCTACCAGAGGAGCTCATCAGCGTGACCTCACCTTGGTCATTCGCAAAATGGGGACTTGACCTTCTTGGACCCTTCCCTCAGGGATCAGGACAAGTTAAATTCCTCAAAGTAGGGATAGACTATTTTACAAAGTGGATCGAGGCAGAATCCCTAGCCAACGCCACTGTTCAAAGAAGTCAAAAATTCCTATATAGGAACATTGTCACAAGGTTCGGGGTTCTATACTCCATCACCACAGACAATGGCACCCAATTCACAGATGCGGGCTTCAGAAAGCTAGTAGCCGACTTGAATATAAAACATCAATTCACTTCCGTAGAACATCCCAAGCCAATGGACAAGCCAAAGCTGCCAACAATGTCATACTGGCTGGGCTGAAATGGAGATTACAGGACGCAAAGGGAGCCTGGGATGAGGAGCTCCCACAAGTCCTATGGGCATATTGAACAATGCCACATTCCACCACAAAGGAATCACCCTTCCGATTAGCATACGGAATGGAGGCAATAATCCCAGTGGAGATTGAGGAAAGGTCGCCGAGAGTGATCCACTATAGTGAAGATGCCAACTCCCAACTTCAAAAGGAAGAACTCGACCTACTTCCGAAAGTCCGAGAAAGAGCTCAGATTAGGGAAGAAGCATTAAAACGACGAATGGCTGCGAGATACAATCAAAAGGTAGTACAGCGAGTTTTCGCTGAGAACGACCTCATCCTAATCCGAAATGATATAAGAACAACTCGACCTGGAGAAGGAAAGCTGGCAGCAAACTGGAAAGGACCCTACTGAGTCATAGAAGTACTTGGAAAGGGCTACTACAGACTGTCCGAACTCGATGGGCGAGAGCTTCCTAGGTCATGGCACGCCTGCAACCTAAGAAGGTACTATAGTTAGGGATGATAAAGGATCTTAGGACAAGGCGCACTCTTTTTCCTGAAAAGGTTTTTTAATGAGGCGCCAAGCCAAGACCTACAAATCACTCGACTTAGAGGATTAAACTCCCGCATGTATATATTTGCATTTTCTTTTGAATAAAATCTATCTTAGGTCTTCTACAAATGCTCAAGCCACATTAATCTGAAACATTCATCGTCCGATTATAAAGCTACAGATAGGCAGAAAGTGAAAATCAAATTCATTACGCGGTCACGGTAAAGACCAAAGATGAAAACCAAATTCATTAAAAGATCGACCAAACAAGGATTAAACCCAATCTCTACAAAATCGGCAAAGATGAAAACAGAATAATGCAAGAAGTTATAGAAAGTGATCCATAGAAAGGACCTGACAAGGTCCTATTAAAATGGATTGCTATAAAATAACTTAAAGACTGACCGACGCAAAGAAGTCGGACCAGTCACAATAACCAAAAAGTTATAAGTAAATCCCTGGAAAGAGGTCTGGCCAACCCTATAAAAGAGGATTACTATAACTCAAAAGGGCCCGACATGACAAAGTCGGCCCAAAGCGTAAAAGTTATAAAAGTAATCCCTGAAAGAGACCTGAACAAGGTCCAAGAGAGCATTACAGAAATAACTCAGAAGGGGCCCGACATGACAAAGTCGGCCCAAAGCGTAAAAGTTATAAAAGTAATCCTGAAAGAGACCTGAACAAGGTCCAAGAAAGAGGATTACAGAAATAACTCAGAAGGGCCCAACATGACAAAGTCGACCCAAAGCATAAAAGTTATAAAAGTAATCCCTGAAAGAGACCTGAACAAGGTCTAAGAAAGAAGATTACAGAAATAACTTAGAAAGGCCCGACATGACAAAGTCGGCCCAAAATATAAAGCTACAAAGTAATCCCTGAAAGAGACCTGAACAAGGTCCAAAAAAGAGGATTACTAACAACAACTTGGACAAAACAGACATAACGAAATCGGCGATCTTAGCGTTATACAGAGAAATTCTTAACAAAGACCTGAACAAGGTTTGAGCAAAACAAATTGCTAGAAATAGCATCAGGCAAAGGAATCAAGCCAATCCAAAGAGGTCAGACAACGAAAAGTTCCAAACCCCCAAAAACCAAAAGGCATCAAGATAAGTGCAGACAGACATTATATAAAAACTACCAGTTATAATAATAGCAAGCTTCAGAGGCCACCAAAACCGACCCCAAAAGCTTGGAAACTATTTTGTTTTTCAAAAATAAAGTTGTCAAACAAGCTACTAAAAGAGTGTCAACAATCAGCAAACACCATTTACAAATTAAATTTTCAAAGCCCACAGACAGGGCCATACGCCAATACATCGAGAATAACTAAAGAGGATCCAGAGGCTTCCCAGTAGCTGCATCAACATGGGGCGAAGGAGGGCAAGTTTGGAGAGGCACCACTTCTCTATAAGCCGAAAGATAGCTCTCCTTGTGCTTCAGCGCAGTGTCTTCGGCCAACTTCACAGAAGCCGCCAAAACCACAGAACTAGCCTTCTCACCCTCTAATTCTTTCTCCACCGTCGCCAACTTTACCTCCAACTCCTCCTTCAAACCTTTTATCCTATCAAACTCTGACTTAGCCTCCATCATAAAATATTTTGTAGTATGAACCGGGATATCTTGAGTAGTTCGAAAAAGAGCCGCGCCCATATGAGCCATCTTCACACTACTTTTAGTTTTGAAGAATGGACACATCATCCAATGAAAGACCTCTATAGGGGGCATTCTGCTGGTCAACAAACTCGACGGCATCAAAATCAGGGGCATCAAGGTTAAAGGGCTCATATGTTTTTTGCTTTTTTGGAGGAGGCGTGCGAGAAGCAGCAGCTGAAGTTTGGGGAGGGTCATCCAGACGAACTCGAGGAGTAGGGATTACCCTCCTCGGCACAGGTGAGCTCGGCACGGACGGTTTCACCTGAACCAGAGAAGATCCCTCTCCTGACGCTTTGGCTGATATGTTTTGAGCAGCAGCAGCCTTCCTTGCCTTTTTGAAGGCCTTCATGGAGTCATTATTTTTAGACATCTCTGAAAAAATGGAATCAACCACAGTAAAGGGTTACAATCGCAAAATTAGAAGAAGTAAAGCTAAAAAAGGAAGGGTAAAAACAAGTCAGACAGTACCCAATGCAGTCCGGACGAGGGACAGGTTCCCTCGAAACTTTTTTGTATCAAGGTGAGGAGGTTCCCCCCATAGGTCCTCTAGAACAACCACAAAAGCCCGCTCAACCTCATCAAGCATATCCCATGAATAACAAGACACAGTCACATTCTTTTGCCATTCCAGAGGAAAAGCAGGCTCATCATTTTCATCAAGAAAAAAGGAGTGGGCCCCCTCAACAGCTCGAACTCTAAAGAAATAGTTCTTAAAGTCCTTAAAGGACTCGTCATAGATAGCAAAAACTTTATGTCCCTGAGCAGATCTAAAAGAAACCCAAGAAGCCTTCTTTTTGGGAGAAGCCCCAGGCTTGGCCGAAATGAAAAGATAAAGAAAGAGAGTCTGAGAAGGTTTGATGCCTAATTCATGACAAAGCAACTGAAAAATCTTGATAAAACCCCAAGAATTCGGATGAAGCTAGGATGGGGCAACGTTATACGACCACAACAAATCGGTCTCAAAAGCAGTAAAAGGAAAAGTAATGTTCAACTGGCTGAAGAAATATTCATAGGCGTAGAAGAACGGACGCTCCCCCTCGACCGAAGTCAGAAAGCAAACCCTCTTGTCAGAATCAGGCGCTACAAGCTCATAATCCCTCTCCTGGGCACCGCTACCATAAACCCTATAATGTTTTCTCAGCTCTACACAAAACTTAGCATCCACCATAGAAACACACATTAAGACAAGGGAGTCCAACCAGTTGGACATCCCCTTAGGAACTTTAGAAGACGTCTCTACAATATTTTTGTGAGAAGACATGGCCAACTAGTCCTACAATCGAAGAAAAGATGGATTACTAAAACTACTCGAAGTACTAATCAAACACCTCGGGCAAGTCAACGAAGAGCAGCTCGGGCATAAATGGATAAAACTCAACATAAAAGCATGCAAATAAATGAAAAGTCAGGCATAGCAAACAAAAGGAAACCCCGGAACTTATGCCAAAAGATCCAGGGGCATCCTTTGGAGGCAGCAAAGGAATAAGGAGATAGAAAAAATTTTCAAGTCTAGATCTTGGCATCTCTCAAACGGAAAAAACCCTCATTCAAACCACAACACATCAAAATACAAAACAATCATGAAAATGTCATCATCACCCTACAGTCTATCAGCAAGTGGAATTATCAAACACCAAAGCATGCCAAGTAGAAAATGATCAAAAATGCAATCTTTCTCATAATCAAGCAAGTTCGTTTCAAACCAGAAAGCACAATCGGGAGCAGTAACAAAAACTCAAAGCCCTAGGAGCAGCAACTATCAAAAAATGACGAAAGATCATACAAATTGAGGAAGCCCTAGAAAGGCGCACATTGCAGAAACAATCAGACACAAAGCAAGCAAAGAAAGATTCAAACTTTCAAAAGTAAAAGATTGAAACTTTCTCAAAATGGGATATAAAACAACGAAGGAAGTAAAATAGTGGAAAGAAGAACCAACCTGAGAAAACTGAAAGCCTCAACGAAATTGAAGGAAGGAAATGGAGGCAGGAAGTTGCCCTCTCACAAACAAAGGAAAGCACAGAGTAATTGCCAAAACAAGCATCACGGGAAGAAAAACAAAAACTGCAAACTTCAGGCAAAAACAGAAAAGTGAGAAAGAAAAGGGGAAGTTACAGAGAAGAGGAAAACCGTTTCTGTGTGTAACGTTCAAAATTAAAGAAACAAGAGAAACGGGGCATTAAAAACCAATTAATGAGGGCATTAAAACCCTTACGCATCCCCAAGGCTAGGACACTAATACAAAAGTGCGCGCTTTCGGAGGAAACGAAAGAAGAAACGTTCCGCATTCAAAAAGGAACTCTACAAAGATAAAATCGACGAAATGCTCCAGTTCGGTTTCACCCGAGAAGGATCGAAGTCCTAAGACTAAAGTCTCGACCTCAAAAGGAAGACCGAGCTCAAGCAGGGGCACTGTTTATACCCTGGGTCGAGCTGTCCGACCCGGGATGTTTTACCGACAAAGCGACCGACCTCTTCAGGTCAGGACGATCTGACTTCTTCTCAAAGAGCTCGGCTAAACTACCAGGAAAGCCCAATAAAGGGCCCAAACAGAAGAACACAACCCGAATCCAAGGGTAGCCCAAGCCTATAGAGATAAACATGGTTCCCTTAAAGATAAGATGACCTCGCTCGAAGATAAAGATAAGATTAGATAACTAATTTATCTTATCTAAGAAAGGTCACTCTACACCATTATAAATACACTAGAGCACCTAGGTATAACTCATACTCTGATTCTACGAAAAACCTGCTTAATAACCTTGCTAACTTAAGCATCGAAGTCCCTTGCAGGTACCCCCACCCTCCGGTGACGAAGGATCAGCACCACCACCAAGTCCAACAAGTCAGACACAACAGCTCTGACCAGCACAGAAGATCTCATCCGAGATCAACCTATAGTTTCAGGTAACTCTCGGAACAGTGACAGAGCGGAGTATGGTTCGTTCCTTGTTTATTTCTGTTCTATTTTTGTCATAACATTCTCCCACCTTTTGTATATTTACCTTTATGGCCTTAGAGGCTTATTTGAGAGATAGGTTGTATAAGCTGTTTTAAATTCTAAAACTCTGTATCTTTCTATTTGTAACTAGTCGGCTTAAACTTGCGAGCTGCGGCTAGTTCTCTATGATTATTATATTCTTATATTAATATATGTTTTATTCTCTCGTACCTATACCTTGTATCTTATGCGTTTAGTTACCGTGTGCGAACGCTTCATGTATGTAATCCCGCATCATGCGACTTTGAGCTTTAATCCTTCATCGGGCTTCTAGAATCTATTATTTCCTTCTATATATATATATATATATATGTATGTATGTATGTACGTATGTATAAGTCGTAGAATTGTCATAACCTCTGATTAACCTTTGCTTTACGGCTAGAGGTAAAGCTTAGGGTAATTGGGGTGTTACAGGAGGAGCCAGAATTGAAAGGAAATTACAACTGGTGGAATTGAAGTGCCTTCGACTAGAAGCGTATGAAAACTCAAGGGTCTACAAAGAAAAGGTGAAGGCGATACATGACAAGAACATCAAGAGAAAAGAGTTTAGAGCTACGGATCAAGTCCTTCTCTACAACTCAAGGTTGAGGTTAATGCCGGGCAAACTAAGGTCAAGATGGGATAAACCTTACATGGTAAAGAAGGTAGAACCATATGGAGTTCTCCACCTAAGTCACCCCTCAAGCCCTACATTCTTCAAAGTCAACGGCCACCGTTTGAAGCTGTATCATGGTGCGAATGTGAAGAACAACAAGGAGCTAGAGAACTTCCTCTTGAAGGATCCAGTAAAGGAAGAGGACTGAGCCTATGGACTGTCTAACTTAAGGACATTAAAGAAAAGTGCTAGGTGGGAGGCAACCCACCATGGTATGATCTTCCTTTTTTTAGTTCTATTTTATTTATTTGCTTATATTTATTTCACTAATTGTCTTTGTTAATTTTCACATAAGCATGTTTCCCTTTTGTTATGAGTTATGTTTATTAAAAAAAAAGAAGAGCATCCCACACATAAGCGTCATCGACGCGTACACGTCATAGTGACGCTGACGCCCTCTGGTACATTTTTCTGAGAGTTGTGCTGGAACTGTGCGGGAGGGGTGCCTAGCGCACAACCCATCCCACACATACGCGTGACCCACGCGTACGTGTCATCAGTAGTTTCATCCTCTCACGCGTGTACGTGAGCGACGCGTACACGTCGTATGAAAAATTGGTGCACTCTGGTGCAAAAACCCGAGAGTTGTGCCAGTACTATGCTGGAATTGTGCATCTAGCACAACGAGTAGTCACACGTATGCATGACTGATGCTTACGCGTCACTGAGAATACTGCTTACCCATGAGTACGCATGGGCGACGCGCATGCGTCACAGCACCGAATCAATTAAATCAGCGCACTGCCCAGACCTCCGTTTCTTTCGCTATTCTTTTCTTCCTCTAATCCTAATACTTCTTCACTCTTCTTCTTTCTTTCTTTCTACTTTTTCCTTCTTTCTTTTCCCCCACCACCACCATCGTCGGACCACCAACTCCGGAAACCATAATTTCCTTTCCTTTTCTTTTTCTCTTCCTACCCCTCTTCTCTCATTTTGACTCCCATTTATCTCCCTCTTTTCATCTTCTTTTCAAGGTTTCCTTCCTTACTTTCTTCTACTCTTTAATTTTTCTTTTGTTTCTTGAATTCGAATATTTTATTTATTTTCAATTGCATTTTAATTTTGTTATTTGTAATTTCTTTTTAATTCTTTTATCTTCTTGCATTTTTATTTTGGTGTTGGAATTTTATTTGGGTGATTATTTTGCTATTTCTTAGGTTGTTTGTGTTATGAGGTTTGCTATGACAATTGGCATTCTATTTTGGGTCTCCTATACATTTGGATTGATTATCTTACTTCTTATTTTTAATATGCACACCAAGTGTTTGTGAAAAGGCTTTTATGGATTCTTGATTTATTTTATATCTTATTTTTGCACCTTAATGCATCTTTTTCACAACCCTTGCAGTACATGTGCACTGAGCTTGATATTGATGCTTGAGCTATTTCTCTCCTGCTTGTTACTTGCATGCCTTTATCCCTCTTGCATCTAGTGTTAATTACATGCCTTCATGATTTTAATTGATGTCTTACTTGTATGTTGTAGCTACCATGTATTTAGGGCACTATCTTTTTCTTTGGCATTCATTATCACTTGCACTTTCTTACTTCCAATGTTTAGCTCTCTAAATTTAACATTTCTTCTCTTTCTTCTTTTTTTAGGATGGCCATCAAGAGAGGAAAAGAGAAGTCTTCTAACAAGACATCGATGAAGAAGGGAACTAAAAGAGCACCGGCTAAAGCGCAACCATCCTCAAGGGTCAAGCCACCTACTAAGTGGGTAAAGAGGACCATCTGAGTTGACGAAGCAGAGAAGGAATTTCCCACACGAGACTCCGCACGATTCACTAACCGCTATTGTGAGCGGATGTTCCCCGTCTTGGCAGAGAGAAACTACCACAATGAGCACCCTTCATTCTTCCAACGCACTTCGTTGAATTTGTTGTGCCCCGCATTGAAAGGAGACATTAGGGATTCTTAAAGAGGTAGCTGTGATAAGCTAATTTCTCTTGGGTAGTTGAATTCTACGCCAACTATCACTCGCGTACCCTTCAGTCAGTCTTTGTGCGCCAAAAGCAAGTCATTGTCTCAGAAGGTTCCATTCAGAAAGCCCTTGATCTTTTACCTAGTCTAGAGGGGATGGATGTCTATCAAGAGGCACAACTTGAGTGCCAGACATTCCCAGTTTGACTGGAACTGCATCCATAGAGTCATCGCCTAACCCAAAAGTGATTAGATCTATGGGCAATACCAGACTCGACCCAAGAGCATCTCTGCCCAAGCACTCACTATGGAGACTCGCGTGTGGGCACAAATCATGTCCCACTACATATTTCCAAGCACTCATGAGCTTACTTTCATTGCTGACATGGCCGTTCTCGTCTGGTGCATTCTCACAAAGAAACCTCTCAACTTTCCAAGACTCATCCACAGGTTATGGGCCGAGTGCAGATCGCAGGTGATGCACCACTATTTCGTGGCACATGTTGTGCTTAATTGAGTGGATTTTATCCACTAATCTCATACTTATTCATAGAAATCACATATTTTACATTTTCCTTCCCAATTTTGTTCTATGATTGAAAACTTGCTTCCTAAGCCTTTAAATTGTGTATTTTTAATCCCCCTTTATACCATTCGATGCCGTGATCTGTGCGTTAAGTGTTTTTAGGCTATATAGGGCATGAATGGCTTAGAGAATGGAGAGGAAGCTTGCACAAATGGAAGGAGCACAAGAATTAAAGAAGATAACCAGCGAAGAGCGACGCGTGCGCGTACCTGACGTGTGCGTGTGCCTGACGCATACGTGTGACACGCGAGGATGACCAGCGACGCGTACGCGTGACTGACGCGTACGCATGACATGCGCTACCTACAGAAATCACAGAAAATGCTGGGGGCAATTTTGGGCCGAGTTTGGACCTAGTTTTCGGCCCAGAAACACAGAATAGAAGCTGCAGAATGGGAGAATCATGAAGAATACACAGACACTTCTCATTATTTACAATTTAGGTTTTAGATGTAGTTTTCTAGAGAGAGAGGCTCTCTCCTCTCTCTAGGTTTTAGGATTCCTAGGTTTAGCTATTTTCAATTTTAGATTTCTATTCTATTTCAATTTAGTTTCTCTTCTTCTCTTATTTGTTCTAGCATTCTAGTTTATCTATTTCCTTTGTTAATTACTTTATGTTGCCAATTAAGTTTATGAATTCTCATTTTAGATTTGGTTATCAATTTAATGCAATTTGAGGTATTTCATATTTATGATTGCTTTCTTCAATTCATGTTATTGATGCTTTCAATTGGTTGTTTGAATTTTATTCTCTCTTGTTGCTTTTCTATGCTTTTATGTTGTGCCTTCTAAGTGTTTGATAAAATGCTTGGTTGGATTCTAGAGTAAATTTTTATCCTTTTGGCCTTGTTTGAGTAATTGGTGACACTTGAGTTATCAAACTCCTTTATTGATTGATAATTGAATGTTGCTGATTGATTTGGATTCAACTAAAGCTAGTCTTTCCTTAGGAGTTGACTAGGACTTGAGGAACCAAATTGATTCGTCCACTTGACTTTCCTTCAAAAATAGAGGGTTAACTAAGTGGGAGCAATGAACAATTCTCATCATAATTGATAAGGATAGCTAGGATAGGACTTCCAGTTCTCATACCTTGCCAAGAGCTTTTCTAGTTATTAGTTTATTCCTTTTACAATTTACAATTCTTGTTTCCTATCCAAAGCCCCAGAACACACTTTTCCATAACCAATTATAAGCACACTTCCCTGTAATTCCTTGAGAGACGACCCGAGGTTTGAATACTTTGGTTATTATTTTTGTATGAAAGGATTATTGTTGGTTTAGAAACTATACTTGCAACGAGAGTTTATTTGTGAATTCTAAACCGTCAAAAATCCGTTCATCAGCGAGCAACCCACCTTTTCCCGCGTTGGTTATAGACTTGGTATCTACAGTGGGAGTCTCCTATTGGGCTAGGGATACGAGGACCATGATTCTCAGGGATGACGAATTTGTCCCGAATGGGAAATATATCAGACCTCCAGCACCATCTGTGAGCCGGAATGAAGACCCGTCCTTCGACGTCCCTTCACCTTCTGCTCCACCACCACCCACCCATCAGTTGATACTTGAGATCCTTGAGAGGTTAGACCGGCAAGGCTGGCGGATTAAGCAAATTGAGCTCCGCAACAAACGCCGATACAACTACTTGAAGGAGCTCGTTGTAACCCCACTTTGCTCATCACTGACGGCACGGAAGACTGTGCCAAATCTTAAGTGTGGGGAGGTCGGTAACTGACTTTCAAAGGTAACAATTCTCTCTCTCAATACCAATATTTTAATTTTCTTTTGTTAGATAGGATAACTTGCATGAGTAGTTAGTTGCTTGCATTTAGGTACTACTTGGTTGAAGTGATAATCTCTTTTTCAAGACACTGCTTTAAAGTATTTCACTAATTTGAATTAAAACTTTTTGAACTTGCTTGAAGAATTTTATTTTAGAACATGGTTTTAGAGCTAGAGCACACAAAACCAGTGAGATTTTGAACCTACTTGATTGGTTACATCTTATCAATCAATGTTTTATTTTTGTGTGTGTTGTTCTCTCTAAAATTGTGATCTTTGTCTTGCTTGATTCTATATTTCCATCGTTTAATGTATGCATGCACTTACGTGATTGAGGTCTTGTTTCACTATAGCTCACATACCCATATGGCCTTACCCCTTCATTACCCTTTGCAAGTCAATGATGAGCCTATTTTACCCCATTTATTCTTTATATTAGCACATCACTAATTCTTAGAGGAAAACAATAAATGTCCCTAATTTGAATCCTCGATTAGCTTAGATTAGTGAGATGTACATGAATTAAGTATGGGGAAATTGGGTTTAGGAAATACTGGGTTAGGAAATTAGGTATTTTATATTTTTATATGAAAATGTGAAAACAGTTTGGGCACTTTTTCATGCACCCAGCACATTAATCACATGCATTAACTCACTGAAAAAAAAAGAGAAAAAAAAGGAGAAAAAATTTATGAATAATAAAGAAAGGAAAAGAAAAGAAAAAGAGAAAGCAATAAAAAGGGGGGAGAAAAATTCCCCAAGGCTAATAAGTGAACTAATGCATATGATTTATACTCAAAGGATATCAAGGTGTATGGATTTATGACAAATTAGTTAATGGGTGGCTAGGCTTTGCATTGTGATAACATGGAATGTCCTAAGTTAGGTGGGAAGTTTAGGTTAATCAAGGATTCGGATTTTAGTCCACTTAACCAAATACATTCCTACCTTGACCCTAACCCCATTACAACCCTTGAAAAGACCTCTTGATATGTATATTTATACATTAAATATTTGTTGATTGGTAGAAGAAGAGCAAGCCTTTGAAAGCAAGATTAGTACAGAAGTGAGAGACTCGACCCTAAAAGACGAGAGTGATTAGAGTGTATACACTTCCAATGAGGGTTTGATGCTCATTTCTTTGTTCCCAGCTTTCATGAGCTTTCTTCTTGCAAGTTTACTTATACATTATTTTGAGATTAAATTAGTGGAATCCAGTTATGTTTTTTCATGGAGAATTTGTTTACTTTTAACCAAGTAGGTAGAAGTATTTTAGCATGTAGTTACATTCATATAGATAGATTGCATTGCATAAGTCTCACCTTTTTCCTTTCACTCTTTTGGTTTCCTTGAACTTAGCATGAGGACATGCTAATGTTTAAGTGTGGGGAGATTTGATAAACCATTATTTTATGATATATTTTGGACTGAATTGAGTGGGTTTTGTCAATTATTCTCACACTTATTCAGGTAAATTCCATGTTTTTAAGTTTCTTTCCGAATTTTGTGCTATGATTGAAAACATGCTTCCTGGGTCTTAAATTTGTTAATTTTTAATCCTTCTTTATTACCATTCGATGCCGTGATGCATTTGTTAAGTGTTTTCAAGTTTACAGCGCATGAATGGCTTAAAGGATGAAAATGAAGCATGTTAAAGTGGAAGGAACACAAGAAACCAAAGACTTGAGAAGCGAGGAGTGACGCGCACTCATGGCTGACGCGTGCACGTGACCAGGAGCGTCATTCAGTGACACGTACGCGTGGCCAGGTGCAAGGTTCAGCGACACGTACACGTGGCTAATGCATACGCGTGACAGAGCGTCACGTGCTGCACTTAACAAAACTCGCTGAGGGCGATTTCTGGGATGATTTGGACCCAGTTTCAAGCCCATAAACGCAGACTAGAGCCAGGGATGGAGAAGAGACTGAGGACTTCACTTTCACTTTAGTTTTTTTTTATTAGTTTTGAATTCTAAAGAGAGAAACACCTACTTTTCTCTAGGGTGTTGATGTTCTTAGTTTTACATTGAATGGGATTTTGAGAGAGCTGCTACTACCTTCAATTGGAGTCATTATCCTTATATTTTTCTTCTTCAATAACTCAGTTACTCTTTTCCATTTTATTGCTTTGAATTCATGTTCGGATCTTGTCAATTTTGAATTTTATTAATGCATTGAAGTATTTTTCTGTTTATTTTTATTGCTTGTTTGATCCTTGTTGATTATTATTAGTGCAAATTTTAATTTAATTAATCTCTCATAATTATCATGTCTTTTATTTACTCCTATTATGTGTTTATGAAAATGGCATTCAAGTTAATGGAGTAAAACTCCAATTTGGTTGGGGGTTGAGTAATTGGAACCCCTTGAGTTGTTATACCCAAGTGTAATAATCTGTAATTGGAAATTGCTGGCTGATTCAATTCTCAACAACTCTAGTCCTTCGCCAGGGAGTGGCTAGGACTTGTGAGCTAGAGTTAGTGATGCTCACTTGACTTTCCTTCAATTGCTAGGGGATAAACTAAGTGGGAGCAATGAACCTTTATTATTATTACATTTGGGAAATACAACAAGGATAGAAACTCTAATTCTCTCCCCTAACCAAGGCCTTTATTTTGAATACATTCCACCTCTTGTTATTCATTCATTGCTTTAATTTCTAGTTATTTATTTTTCCGTCCTCAACTTCAAAAATATTCAGAAAAATCCTTACCAATAATTTACATCTTATGTCAACTCTTAAGGAAATGACCCGGGATTCTGCTCCTGGTTATTTATTATCAATTGAGACACACATTCTAAACTGATAGTGGGAATTTCGTCGGTTAAGACTATGCTTGTGGTGCACAAAATTGCAATCACACTTTTGCAATTCCGCACAACTAACCAGCAAGTGCATTGGGTCGTCCAAGTAATACCTTATGTGAGTAAGGGTCGATACCACGGAGATTGTTAGCTTGAAGCAAGCTATGGTTATCTTGTAACTCTTAGTCAGGATATCAATAATTCTCAGGTTTAATTGTGAAAAGTAAAAGAACATGAAATAAATACTTGTTTTGCAGTAATGGAGAATAGGTTGAGGTTTTAGAGATGCTCTATCTTCTGAATCTCTGCTTTCCTACTGTCTTCTTCTTCATGCACGCAAGGCTCCTTCCATGGCAAGCTGTATGTAGGATTTCACCGTTGTCAATGGCTACCTCCCATCCTCTCAGTGAAAATGTTCAACGCGCTCTGTCACAGCATGGCTAATCATCTGTCGGTTCTCAATCAGTTTGGAATAGAATCAAGTGATTCTTTTGCGTCTGTCACTAATGCCCAGCCCTCAGGAGTTTGAAACCCCCAACCATGGGGTTTAGAGACTCATGCCATAGAAGATACAATAAGAAATGTGTAATGTGTCATGAGGTACAGATACAATAGCAAAAAGTCCTATTTATGGTGAACTAGTGACCTAGGGTTTACAAGAATGAGTAAATGACGTAAAAATCCACTTCCGGGGTCCACTTGGTGTGTGCTTGGGCTGAGCATTGAAGCTTTCATGTGTAGAGACTTTTCCTGGAGTTAAACGCCAGCTTTTGTGCCAGTTTGGGCGTTTAACTCCAACTTTTGTGCCAGTTCCGGCGTTAAACGCCGGGAATTCTGAAGCTGATTTGGAATGCCGGTTTGGGCCATCAATTCTTGGGAAAAGTATGGACTATGATATATTGCTGGAAAGCCCAGAATGTCTACCTTCCAACGCAATTGAGAGCGTGCCAATTGGGTTTCTGTAGCTCCAGAAAATCTACTTCGAGTGCAGGGAGGTTAGAATCCAATAGCATCTGCAGTCCTTTTTCAGCCTCTGAATCAGATTTTTGCTCAGATCCCTCAGTTTTAGCCAGAAAATACCTGAAATCACAGAAAAATACACAAACTCATAGTAAAGTCCAGAAAAGTTAATTTTAAATAAAAACTAATAAAAATATAATAAAAACTAACTAAAATATACTAAAAACATACTAAAAACAGTGACAAAAAGCGTATAAATTATCCGCTCATCACAACACCAAACTTAAATTGTTGCTTGTCCCCAAGCAACTGAAAATCAAATAGGATAAAAAGAAGAGAACATACTATAGACTCCAAAATATCAATGAAACTTAGCTCCAATTAGATGAGCGGGACTAGTAGCTTTTTGCCTCTGAACAGTTTTGGCATCTCACTTTATCCTTTGAAGTTTAGAATGATTGGCATCTATAGGAACTCGAATTCAGATAGTGTTATTGATTCTCCTAGTTAAGTATGATGATTCTTGAACACAGCTACTTTATGAGTCTTGGCTGTGGCCCAAAGCACTCTGTCTTCCAGTATTACCACCAGATACATACATGCCACAGACACATAACTGGGTAAACCTTTTCAGACTGTGACTCAGCTTTGCTAGAGTCCCCAATTAGAGGTGTCCAGGGTTCTTAAGCACACTCTTTTTGCCTTGGATCACTTTTTATTTTTACCCTTGCCTTTTTGTTTAAAGGGCTATTGGCTTTTTCTGCTTGCTCTCTTTCTTCTCTTTTTTTTTTGCATATACTGCTTTTTCTTGCTTCAAGAATCAATCTGATGATTTTTCAGATCCTCAATAAAATTTCTCCTTTACCATCATTCTTTCAAGAGCCAACAAGTTTAACATTCTTTAAGCAACAAATTCAAAAGACATATGCACTGTTCAAGCTTTCATTCAGAAAACAAAAAATATTGTCACCACATCAAACTAATTCAACTAGTTTCAGAGATGAATTCGAAATCCTGTACTTCTTGTTCTTTTGTAATAAAAACATTTTTCATTTAAGAAAGGTGATGGATTCATAGGACATTCATAGCTTTAAGGCATAGACACTAAGATACTAATGATCATGTAGTGAAGACACAAACATAGATAGAACATCAAGCATAGAAATCGAAAAATAGAATAATAAGAACAAGGAAATTAAGGAACGGGTTCACCTTAGTGATGATGGCTAGTTCTCCCTCTTGAAGATCCTATGGAGTGCTTGAGCTCCTCAATGTCTCTTCCTTACCCTTGTTGCTCCTCTCTGATTTCATGGAGGATAATGGTTGCTTTTGTTGAGGTCCATGAGTGGGCTCTTTTGTTTGCTCCATCCTCTTTCTTAGTGATGGGCTTGGGGGGCTTTGTGTTTCGGCCCAGGGGGAGAAGTAGTGTTTAGGTTGTGTGAAAATGAGGGGGTGAAGATGGTTTATATAGGGGTGGAGAGGTATTGAGGTGATTGGTTAGTGGGTGAAGAAGAGAGAGAGTGGTGGGGTAAGTGAGGATCCTGTGGGGTCCACAGATCCTGAGGTGTCAAGGATAGCTCATCCATGCACCAAGTGGCGTGCAAAACGCCCTTTTCTGCCAATCCTAGCGTTAAACGCCAGGCTGCTGCCCATTTCTGGCATTTAACGCCAGCTTCTTGCCCATTCCTGGCGTTAAACGCCAGCCTGGTGCCCCTTTCTGGTGTTAAACGCTCAGAATGGTGCCAGACTGGGCGTTAAATACCCATTTGCTACCCTTACTGGCGTTTAAACGCCAGCAGGTTTTTCCTCCAGGGTGTGCTATTTTTCTTTCTATTTTTCATTCTATTTTTGCTTTTTCAATTGAATTTGTGACTTCACATAATCATCAACCTATAGAAAACATAAAATAACAATGGAAAATAGATAAATATAACATTGGGTTGCCTCCCAACAAGCGCTTCTTTAATGTCAGTAGCTTGACAGTGGGCTCTCTTGGAGCCTCACGGATACTCAGAGCATGATGATGGCCTCTCAACACCAAACTTAGAGTTTGGTTTTGGCCTCCCAACACCAAACTTAGAGTTTGAATGTGGGGGTTTTATTTGACTCTGTATTGGGAGAAGCCTTTCATGCTTCTTCCCTTTCCTGTCTACAAACCATGGTACTTCCTGAATGGCGAAGAGTTGCTCATCCGGAAAGGTTTCAGAGATCTCAGTAGGAGGGTGGGGCGCTCCTGCTACTAGTTCTATCCGGGACAGGTGATCAGCTACTTGATTCTCTGTCCCTTTTCTGTCTCTTATTTCTATATCAAACTCTTGCAAAAGCAACACCCATCTTATGAGCCTGGGTTTTGAATCCTGCTTTGTGAGTAGATATTTAAGAGCAGCATGGTCAGTGTACACAATCACTTTTGATCCTACTAGATAGGATCTAAACTTGTCAATGGCATAAACCACTACAAGTAACTCTTTTTCTGTGGTTGTGTAATTCTTCTGTGCATCATTTAAAACACGGCTAGCATAAAAAATGACGTGCATAAGCTTTTTATGCCTCTATCCCAACACTGCACCTATGGTATGGTCACTGGCATCACACATTAGTCCAGTCTGGTGCAGAGATGACTGGTGCTGTGACTAGCTTAGCTTTCAGAGTCTCAAACGCCTGCAGACACTCCTTATCAAAGATAAATGGCGTGTTAGCAGCTAGCAGATTACTCAGAGGTTTGGCAATTTTTGAAAAATCCTTTATAAACCTTTTGTAGAATCCTACATGCCCCAGAAAGCTTCTGATTGCCTTAACATTGGCAGGTGGTGGTAATTTTTCAATTACCTCCACCTTAGCTTGATCCACCTCTATTCCTTTGTTTGAAATTTTATGCCCAAGGACAATTCCTTCAGTCACCATAAAGTGACATTTTTCCCATTTTAAGACCAGGTTAGTCTCTTGGCACCTTTTCAGGACAAGTGTTAAATGATCGAGACAGGAGTTGAATGAGTCTCCAAATACTGAGAAGTCATCCATGAAGACTTCTAGGAACTTCTCTACCATATCAGAGAAGATAGAGAGCATGCACCTCTGAAAGGTTGCAGGTGCATTACACAGATCAAAGGGCATCCTTCTGTAGGCAAATACTCCAAAAGGACATCAGAATGCTGTTTTCTCTTGGTCCTAAGGATCTACTGTGATTTGGTTATAACCTGAATAGCCATCCAAAAAGTAGTAGTATTCATGACCTGCTAGTCTCTCTAGTATCTGGTCTATGAATGGTAAAGGAAAATGATCCTTTCTGGTGGCTGTATTGAGCCTTCTGTAGTCAATACACATACGCCACCCTGTAACTGTTCTTGTAGGAACCAGTGCATTCTTTTCATTATGAACCACTGTCATGCCTCCCTTTTTGGGGACAACGTGGACAGGGCTCACCCAGGGGCTATCAGAAATAGGATAAATAATCCCAGCCTCTAGTAACTTAGTGACCTCTTTCTGCACCACCTCCTTCATGGCTGGATTTATCCGCCTCTGTGGTTGAACCACTGGCTTAGCATCATCCTCCAATAGGATCTTGTGCATGCATCTTGCTGGGCTAATGCCCTTAAGATCACTTATGGACCACCCAAGAGCTGTCTTGTGTGTCCTTAGCACTTGAATTAGTGCTTTCTCTTCCTGTGGATTTAAGGCAGAGCTTATGATCACTGGAAAAGTGTCACCTTCTCCCAGAAATATATATTTCAGGGATGGTGGTAGTGGCTTGACCTCGGGTTTAGGAGGCTTATCCTCTTCTTGAGGAATTTTCAGAATTTCTTTTATTTCCTTTAGTTCCTCCAGATCAGGCTGAACAACTTTAAATATGTCCTCTAGCTCAGATTCGAGACTTTCAGTCATATTGACCTCCTCCACCAAATAGTCAATAATATCAGCTCTCATGCAGTCATTTGATGTGTCTGGATGCTGCATAGCTTTGACAACATTCAACTTGAACTCATCCTCATTGACTCTCAGGGTTAATTCCCCTTTTTGGACGTCAATGAGGGTTCGTCCAGTTGCTAGAAAAGGTCTTCCTAGAATGAGAGTTGCACTCTTGTGCTCCTCCATTTCCAGCACTACAAAGTCAGTGGGAAAGGCAAATGGCCCAACCTTGACAATCATGTCCTCAATTATGCCTGATGGATATTTAATGGAGCCATCAGCAAGATGGAGGCATAGTCAGGTTGGTTTGACTTCTTCAGTCAAGCCAAGCTTTCTGATAGTGGATTCAGGTATTAGGTTGATATTTGCCCCAAGATCACATAGAGCTTTCCTGGTACAAGTACCCTCTAATGTGCATGGTATCATAAAGCTTACAGGATCTTTAAGCTTCTCTGGTAAGCTCTTTAAAATGACTGTACTGCATTCTTCAGTGAGAAAAGCTTTTTCAGTTTCTCTCCATCCTTCTTATGACTTAAGATCTCTTTCATGAACTTAGTATAAGAGGGTATTTGCTCATGTGCCTCTGCAAACGGAATCTTTATTTCAAGAGTCCTGAGATAGTCTGCAAAGCGGAAAAATTGCTTATCCTGTTCCGCTTGGCGGAGTTTCTAAGGATAAGACATCTTGGCTTTATACTCTTCAACCTTAGTTGCTGCAGGTTTATTTCCTACAGAAGTGGTTGGAGAAGCCTGCTTAAGGGGGTTGTTATCAGCACTTGCAAGTGTCTGACCCCTTTGTGTCGTTTGAACGCCAGGATTGGGTGCTTTTTGGGCGTTTAACGCCAGATTGCAACCCTTTTCTGGCGTTTGAACGCCAGAATTGGCTACCCATTGGGCGTTTAATGCCACTTTCTTACCCTTTTCTTGCGTTTGAATGCCAGAATCATTCCTCTCTGGGCTCTTACTATCCTCAGAGGGATTTTGGGTAGTTGGTTGGTCATCCTCTGTCAGTTGTTCTTTTCTTAGCTTTCTGCTGCTTTGAGTTGATACATTCAATGTCTTCCCACTCCTTAATTTAACAGCTTAGCATTCTTCTGTTATCTGTTTAGATAGTTGCTGTCTTGTTTGATTCAATTGTGCTTCCATATTCCTGTTAGCATTTTTAGTGTCTTGGAGCATCTCTCTAAATTCTGCTAATTGTTTTGTCATAAGGAGTAATTGTTGATTAAGCTCAATAATTTGTTCTTGAGGATTAGGATCAGTAATTATTGCCCTGGCCTCTTCCTTTATGTAGGACTCCCTGCTAGAGTACAAATGTTGATTTCTAGCAACAATATCTATGAGTTCTTGAGCCTCTTCAATCGTCTTTCTCATGTGTATAGATCCACCAGCTGAGTGGTCTAAAGACATCTGAGCTTTTTCTGTAAGCCCATAGTAGAAGATGTCTAACTGTACCCACTCTGAAAACATTTCAGATGGGCATTTCCTTAGCATACCTCTGTACCTCTCCCAGCCATTATAAAGGGATTCATTATCCTCTTGTTTAAAGCCCTGGATGTCCAGCCTTAGCTGTGTCATCCTTTTTGGAGGGTAAAATTGATTCAGGAATTTGTCTGATAACTGTCTCCATGTTTTTATGATTGCTGTGGGTTGGTTATTTAACCACCTCTTAGCTTGATCTTTTACAGCAAATGGAAATAGTAACAATCTGTAGACATCCTGATCCACTTCTTTATCATGTACTGTGTCAGCAATCTGTAAGAACTGTGCCAGAAACTCAATAGGTTCTTCCTGTGGAAAACCGGAATATTGGCAATTTTGCTACACCATGATAATGAGTTGAGGATTTAGCTCAAAGCTGCTTGCTTTAATGGGAGGTATACTGATGCTACTCCCATATGCAGCTGTAATAGGGTTAGCATATGACCCCAGAGTCCTTCTGGACTGCTCAATTCCACTTAGGTCCATAATGGAAAAAGAAAGATGATGTGGATTGCAAGTAAATTACATTTTTATTTTTTTTATTTCTTTATTTAATTAAAAGTGACCGAAAAAATAATAAAATAAAATAAATAGAAAATAAATAAAATTTTGAAAACTAAAAGAAAATAAAATCAAAGCAAATTGAAAACTAAATTAATTAATTAATAAAAAAAGATTTTGGAATTAGCAATTAAAAAGATATGATTGAAAATTATTTTGAAAAAGATATGATTGAAGAAATTAAAAAGATTTGATTTTTGAAAAAGATTTGAAAAGATCAATTTTTGAAATTAGAATCTTGACTTGACTAAAAAAAAGATATGATTTTGAAAATCTTTGACTAATTTAATGCAAAATTTCGAAAATTATGAGTAAAATAAGGAAAGGATATTTTTTTTGATTTTTAAATTTTAATGAGGAAAGAGAAAAACAACAAAACGACACTAAACTTAGAAATTTTAGATCAAAACAAAGAGAACAAACAAGAAAACTTTGAATGTCAAGATGAACACCAAGAACACTTTGAAACTCAAGATGAACACCAAGAACAAATTTTTTTTAAAAATTTTTTAAGTGAATAAAAGCACAAAAGACACCAAACTTAAAATTTTTAGAAAATCAAACACAAATTATTGAAAATTTAAAGGAAAACACAAAGAAGACACCAAACTTAGAATTTTTAAAGATCAAGAAACAACTAAGACTATGCAAATTCTAAAAAAAATTAAGAGAAAGTAGAAGCATGCAGTTGACACCAAACTTAAAATATGAATCTAGACTCAAATAAAAGACTCTAAATCAACAAAAATAAAATATTCCTAATCTAAGCAACAAGATAGACCATCAGTTGTCCAAACTCGAACAATCCCCAGCAACGGCGTCAAAAACTTGGTGCACGAAATTGCAATCACACTTTTGCAATTCCGCACAACTAACCAGCAAGTGCACTGGGTCGTCCAAGTAATACCTTACGTGAGTAAGGGTCGATCCCACGGAGATTGTTGGCTTGAAGCAAGCTATGGTTATCTTGTTACTCTTAGTAAGGATATCAATAATTCTCAGGTTTAATTGTGAAAAGTAAAAGAACATGAAATAAATACTTGTTTTGCAGTAATGGAGAACAGGTTGAGGTTTTAGAGATGCTATATCTTCTGAATCTCTGCTTTCCTACTGTCTTCTTCTTCATGCACGCAAGGCTCCTTCCATGGCAAGCTGTATGTAGAGTTTCACTGTTGTCAATGGCTACCTCCCATCCTCTAAGTGAAAATGTTCAACGCGCTCTGTCACAGCACGGCTAATCATCTGTCGGTTCTCAATCAGGTTGGAATAGAATCCAGTGATTCTTTTGCGTCTGTCACTATCGCCCAGCCCTTAGGAGTTTGAAGCTCGTCACAGTCATTCAATCCTTGAATCCTACTCAGAATACCACAGACAAGGTTTAGACCTTCCGGATTCTCTTGAATTCTGCCATCAATTCTAGCTTATACCACGAAGATTCTAATTAAGGAATCCAAGAGATATTCACTCAATCTAAAGTAGAACGGAGGTTGTGTAATGTGTCATGAGGTACAGATACAATAGCAAAATGTCCTATTTATGGTGAACTAGTGACCTAGGGTTTACAAGAATGAGTAAATGACGTAAAAATACACTTCCGGGGTCCATTTGGCGTGTGCTTGGGCTGAGCATTGAAGCTTTCGTGTGTAGAGACTTTTCCTGGAGTTAAACGCTAGCTTTTGTGCCAGTTTGGGCATTTAACTCCAACTTTTGTGCCAGTTCCGGCGTTAAACGCCGGGAATTCTGAAGCTGATTTGGAACGCCGGTTTGGGCCATCAATTCTTAGGCAAAGTATGGTCTATTATATATTTCTGGAAAGCCCAGGATGTCTACTTTCCAATGCATTTAAGAGCACACCAATTGGGCTTCTGTAGCTCCAGAAAATCCACTTCGAGTGTAGGGAGGTCAGAATCCAACAGCATCTGCAGTCCTTTTTCAGCCTCTGAATCAGATTTTTGCTCAGGTCCCTCAATTTCAGCCAGTAAATACCTGAAATCACAGAAAAACACACAAACTCATAGTAAAGTCCAGAAAAGTAAATTTTAAATAAAAACTAATAAAAATATAATAAAAACTAACTAAAATATACTAAAAACATACTAAAAAAAGCGTATAAATTATCCGCTCATCAGCTTGCAACGCTATTTTAGAAAATACTTTTTAGACTTTCTTAACAGGCATTTTTCCTCCCATCAAGTATTCACCTACAGGAGGATGCCATTTGGCATCTGTAATGCCCCTGCAAATTTTTCAAATATGGTTGAGAAATTCATTAAAGTATTCATGGATGACTTCTCTATTTTTGGTGATTCCTTTGCCTCATGCCATAATCATCTAGCTTTAGTTTTGAAATGATGCCAAGAAACAAATCTGGTTTTAAATTGGGGGAAATGCTATTTTATGGTAATTGAGGGGATCTTTCTTGGTCATCGGATTTCAAAGAAAGGAATAGAGGTTGATCAGGTTAAGGTGGAAGTGATTGAAAAATTACCTCCACCTACTGATGTTAAAGTAATCATAAGTTTCTTAGGACATGCGGGATTCTATAGGAGATTTATTAAAGACTTTTCAAAATTTGCAAAACCCCTGTGCAATTTTTAGCTACTGACACCTCTTTTGTTTTTGACAAAGAATGCCTGCATGCCATCAAAACTTTAAGAGCAAAGCTTGTCTCTGCACCCATCATTGCCGCACCCAATTGGAACCTACCATTCGAAGTAATGTGTGATGCCAGTGACTATGCCATAGGAGCGGTTTTGGGACATAGACAAGACAAGTTTATGCATGTCATTTATTATGTTAGCTGTGTGCTAAATGATGCTCAAAGGAACTACACCACCACATAGAAGGAACAACTAGCAGTTCTCTATGCAATTAATAAGTTTAGATCCTATTTAATTGGTTCCAAGGTTATTGTTTATACTAGTCACGTTGTTCTTAAGTATCTTTTAACCAAGCAAGATTCTAAACCATGGCTAATCAGGTGATTGCTACTCCTTCAGGAGTTCGATATTGAAATCAAAGACAGAAGGGGATCAGAAAATCAAGTGGCTGATCATTTATCAAGGATCGAACCTGAGGAAGGAACGTTACCCCCTATTACTGCTGTGACTAAGACCTTCCCAGATGAGCATCTCTTTGCAATCCAAAAGGCGCTATGGTTTGCAGATATTACAAAGTATAAGGTCATGAGGTTCATTCCAAAGGAATACACCCAACAACAAGTCAGAAAAATTTTGCATGATGCTAAGTACTACTTGTGGGATGAACCCTATCTCTTTAAGAGATGCTCAAATGGGATGATCAGGCATTATATCTCAGAGGAGGAATCCCAACAGATTCTCTGGCATTGTCATAGCTCTGAGTATAGAGGACATTTTGGAGGAGAGAAAACAGTGACCAATATCCTTTAGAGCAGATTTTAGTGGCCAACCCTCTTTCGGGACTCTTTGGGAATTTTTAAGGAACTACGATAAGTGTCAAAGAGCCAGAAACCTTCCTCACAATCATGAAATGCGACAGCAAGGGATCTTGGAGATTGAGTTTAACGCCTGGGGGATAGACTTCATGGGACCCTTTTCACCCTCATACTTTAATATGTACATTCTAGTGGTTGTGGACTACGTGTCCAAGTGGGTTAATATCGTCACCCAGTAGTAACACCCTAGTTTTGTTGAAATTCCTACAGAAACATATTTTTAGCAGGTTTAGCGTGCCAACTGCCAAGGACATTGATCAACGATGGAGGTAGCCACTTCTGCAACAAACTACTGCACTTAATTCTGCAGATGTATGGAGTCCGTCATAAGGTGGTAACTCCCTACCACCCACAAACAAGTGGACAAGCTGAGGTCTCAAATAGGGAACTCAAAAGGATCTTGGATAAGACAGTGCGCACCTCCTGTATGGACTAGGCAAGGAAGCTTGATGATGCTCTCTGGGCTTATAGGACAGCTTTTAAGACCCCTATTGGAATGTCTCCTTATCAACTAGTCTATGGTAAATCATGTCATCTACCGGTGGAGTTGGAGCACAGAGCATACTACGCAACGAGATTCCTAAACTTCGATACCAAAGATGCAGGAGAGAAAAGATTGCTCTGACTAAATAAACTAGGTGAGTTCCAGCATACTGCCTATGAGAACGCTAAAGTTTACAAGGAAATGGCATGATAGCAAGATAGCTCCTAGAGTCTTCGAGCCTGGCCAAAAGGTTTTACTTTTCAATTCTAGGCTCAAGCTCTTCCCTGGGAAGCTCAAGTCACGATGGACAGCATCCTTTGTGGTCGCTGGGTTGTCACCCTATGGTCATATGGAACTTCAAAATAGATATTCAGATAAAAGATTCATAGTCAAAGGCCATAGAGTTAAACACTACCTAGGAGATGAGATCGAGCAAGGGAACTCCACCTTCTTACTGACATGACAACAGTGGATGTCAAGCTAATGACAGTAAAGAAGCACTTGTTGGGAGGTAACCCAACCATACATATGCTATAGTTTACCTTCACTTTCTTTTGTTTCATTATAGTTTATTTGAGTTTGATTTCATATGATGTTATTCTTTTATTTATTCTCATAGTTTTCGTTATTTTTCTAACATATGTGATCATGTATAGCACTCAGAATAAAAATAGAAGAGCACAGTAGGTGGTACACGAAATCGTGATACACAACTTCGTGCAGCTGACCAGCAAGTGCACTGGGTCGTCCAAGTAATACCTTACGCGAGTAAGGGTCAATCCCATGGAGATTGTCGACTTGAAGCAAGCTATGGTCATCTTGTAAATCTCAGTCAGGCAGATTTAAATGGTTTTAGGATTTTGATAATTAAAAGAACGAAATAGAACATAAAATAGGATAGAAATACTTATGCAATTCATTGGTGGGAATTTCAGATAAGCGTATGAAGATTCTTTGTTCCCTCTGAGCCTCTGCTTTCCTATTGCCTTCATCCAATCATTCATACTCCTTTCCATGGCAAGCTGTATGTAGGTGGATCACCATTGTCAATGGCTACCATCCATCCTCTCAGTGAAAATGGTCCCCTACGGTTTCCCGCATGGCTAATCAGCTGTCGGTTCTCGATCATGTCGGAATAAGATCCATTGATTCTTTTGCACACTGTCACTGCACCCCACAGTCGTGAGTTTGAAGCTTGTCACAATCATCCCATCCCAGATCCTACTCGAAATACCATAGACAAGGTTTAGACTTTCCAAACCTCAAGAATGCTGCCAATTGATTCTAGCTTATACCACGAAGACTTTGATCGCACAGAATGGAAGCTCTGTTGTCAAGAGAGTCAACCAGGCGTCGTGAACCAAGAGGCCAAGAGATACACACTCAAGCTCTCGCAGATAGAATGGAGGTGGTTGTCAGGCACGCGTTCATAAGGGAGGATGATGATGAGTGTCACGGATCATCACATCCATCAAGTTGAGGTACGAGTGAATATCTTAGAACAAGAATAAGCTTGAATTGAATAGTAAATAGTTGTAATTGTATTGATTCATGAGGAACATCAGAGCTCCACACCTTAATCTATGATGATTAGAAACTCCACTGTTGAAAATACATAAGAATGGCCATGCCTTCCAAATAGCATGAAACAAATGAAAAAGGGTTCAAAGACCTGATCCCAAGATCAAAGATGATCAAAAGATAAAAATACAATAGTAAAAGGTCCTATTTATAGCCAACTAGTAACCTAGGGATTACAGAAATAAGTAAACGATGCAGAAATCCACTTCCGGGGCCCACTTGGTGTGTACTTGGGCTGAGCATTGAAGCTTTCACGTGCATAGGGTTTTCTTGGAGTTAAACGCCAGCTTTGGTGCCAGTTTGGGTGTTTAACTCCAGCTTTTATGCCAGTTCTGGCATTTAATGCTAGAAAAAGGGTCTCTGACTGGCGTTTCGACGCCAATTTGAGCCATCAAATCTCGAGCAACGCTAGAAAGCCCAAGATGTCTACTTTCCAACGCAATTGAGGACGCGCCAATTGGATTTCTGTAGCTCTAGAAAATCCACTTCGAGTACATGGAGGTCAGAATCCAACAGCATCTTCAGTCCTTTTTCAGCATTTGAATCAGATTTTTGTTCAGGTCCCTCAATTTCAGCCAGAAAATATCTGAAATCACAGAAAAATAGAAAAACTCATAGTAAAGTCCAGAAATGTTATTTTAGCATAAAAACTAATAATTATATACTAAAAACTAACTAAATTATACTAAAAACTACCTAAAAACAATGCCAAAAAGCGTATAAATTATCCCCTCATCACAACACCAAACTTAAATTGTTGCTTGTCCCCAAGCAACTAAAAACAAAATAGATTAAAAATAAGAGAATATACAATGAATCTCACAATATCAATGAAACTTAGTCCTAATTAGATGAGTGGGGCTAGTAGCTTTTTGCTTCTGAACAGTTTTGGCATCTCACTTTATCCTTTGAAATTCAGAATGATTGGCATCTATAAGAACTCAGAATTTAGATAGTGTTATCGATTCTCCTAGTTCAAAATGTTGATTCTTGAACACAGCTACTTTATGAGTCTTGGCCGTGACCCTAAGTGTTCATACCTTGGGTCGAGTTACCCGACCCGGGATGTTCTACAGACAAAGCAACCGACCTCTTCAGGTCAGATCAATCCGACCTCTTATCAAAGAGCTCGGCCAAGTCATGAGAAAGCCCAAACAAAGGGCCCAAATAGAGGAGCACGCCCCAGATCCTAAGGCAGCCCAAGCCTACAAGAGAAGGGCAGTTCCCTTGAAAATAAGATGACCTCACTCAAAAGATAAGATAAGATAAGATAACTAACTTATCTTATCCAAAAAGGTCACTCCACACCATTATAAATACACTGGAGCACCCAAGTATAACTCATACTCTGATTCTACTCAATACCTGTTTAATACCCTTGCTAACTTAAGCATCGGAGTCCCTTGCAGGTACCCCCACCATTCGGTGATAAAGGATCAGCAGAACTCCCAGTTCCACAAGTCGGACACACCAGCTCTGGCCGCTATACACCTGCCGGACACATCGGCTCTGACCAACACAGAAGATCTCGTCCGAGATCGACCTACAGTTTCAGGTAACCCTCGGAACATTGGCGCCGTTGCCGGGGAACCTGGAAGTCATCCCATCACCATGGTGGACGACCATGACAACGACCATGATTCAGGTCTGGAAGATAGAACACCGCACAAGAACACGGATGTCACGCTACAAGATACCCCGGAAACCAACAAAAACTCACCAAATCGGGGGCAATAGAAGCGATCCTAGACCGCTTAAAATAAGTTGAAAAAGAAATCCAACAACAACGGGAAATCGGAAAAGATCTACAAAGAGAGGTGCGGCGACGTCGAGAATTGGATGAAAAACTACAACAATTGGAAGCCAATCTTAAATCAAAGGCCCCCCGGGCCAATCCTAAAGATAATTCATGCAAAAAGCAAGACCCGTTCACCAGGGAAGTCATGAAAACCAAAATTCTGAAAGACTTTAAACTCCCGGATATGACTCTGTATGATGGTACCACTGACCCCAACCACCACCTTAGCAACTTTAGAAGTAGAATGTACCTTACCGACGCCTCAGACGCTGTTCGCTGTAAAGCCTTTCCAACAACTCTCACAAAGACAGCAATCCGATGGTTCGACAACCTACCCCCAAAGTCCATCTCAAGCTTTGATGACCTAGCCAAAAAATTCCTAGCCAGATTCTCCATTCAGATAGATAAGGCCAAGCACGCCCCCAGCTTACTCCGGATATAGATATCTCTCGTTTATGGATGCTTACTCGGGGTACAACCAAATCCCCATGTACCCACCAGATCAAGAAAAGACCTCGTTCTTAACACCGAAAGTGAACTATTGCTACATTGTGATGCCTTTCGGTCTCAAGAACGCAGGAGCTACTTATCAAAGGCTAATGAATAATGTCTTCTTGGATCACATCGGAAAGGTCATGGAAGTCTACGTGGATGACATGCTAATAAAAACACAAAGTGAAGAGACATTATTGTCTGACTTGGCCCAAGTGTTCGACACCATAAGAAAGCATGACATGCGACTCAATCCCGCGAAATGCACCTTTGAAGTAGAAGCGGGCAAATTCTTAGGTTTCATGCTCACACAAAGAGGAATTGAAGCAAATCCAGACAAATGTCAGGCCATACTCAACATGAAGAGCCCAACCTGTGTCAAAGAAGTACAGCAACTCAATGGGAGATTTGCCGCCCTATCCCGATTCCTAGCAGGAGCAGCGATAAGATCTCGCCCCTTCTATGCTACTTTAAGAAAGGGAAAACAGTTCAAATGGACAACAGAATGTGAGCAAGCCTTCCAAGACTTTAAGAAGTTCTTAGGACGGCCACCTATCCTATCTCGACCACGAGAAGGAGAACCACTCATATTATATTTCTCAGTAGGAAGCCGGGCAATAGCCTCAGCACTAGTCAGAGAAGACAAGAATGGACAACAACCCGTCTAATTCATCAGCAAAGCACTACAGGGATCCGAGCTGAACTACCAGAAAATAGAAAAATTTGCCTATACTCTCATTTTAACATCCCGACGACTCCGCCCTTACTTCCAGGCTCACACCATTAAGGTTCGAACTAACCAACCCCTAAAAGGAATATTGCAAAAAACAGATTTAGCAGGAAGAACTCTACAATGGGCAGTCGAGCTGTCAGAGTTCGACCTCCAATATGAAGCTCGTACGGCCATCAAATCACAGTACCTGGCCGACTTTATCGCATAATTCATAGATGTCCTGGAAACCGTCACAGAATGGAATCTCTATGTGGACGGTTCTTCAAATAAAACTGGAAGCGACGTAGGCTTAATAATAGAAAGCAACCAAGGAACCCAAGTCGAGCTCTCTCTCAAGTTCGGGTCCCGGCCTCAAACAACCAGGCAGAATATGAGGCATTGTTAGCTGGTTTGAAGCTGGCTGAAGAGGTGGGAGCTCAAAAACTCAACATTTACAGTGATTTACAAGTGGTAACATCATAAATAACAGGGAGCTACCAAGCTAAAGATCCCACCATGAAAAAGTATTTGGATAAGACCAAGGAACAGCTCGGACAAATCAGGGAATATAAGATCTGCCACATACCCCGCGAACAAAATGTCCGAGTTGACGCACTCTCGAAACTAGCCAGCACCAAACCAGGGTGCAACAATAGAAGCCTCATCCAGGAAATGCTACAGAACCCATCAATCTCGGAAGAGGAAAAAGTCCTAGCCATAGTAAACCAGGACCAAGGAAGGATGACCCCCATAATCAACTACCTCAAAATAGGAACACTCCCCGCAGAAGAAAAGGAGGCAAAGAAGCTAAAAAGGGAGGTACAGTACTACACCATCATAAACAACATCCTGTACAAAAGAGGGATCTCAGTACCATTATTAAAATGCGTGCCGACCTCCTATACAAAGGAAGTGTTAGAAGAAGTACACGGCGGCATTTGTGGCAATCATCTCGGAGCACGGGCCTTCGCCAAAAAAGTACTCCGGGCAGGGCTCTATTGGCCAACATTACAGAAAGAGGCCACAGAATTTGTAATGACATGTACAGAAGAGCTCATCAGCGTGAGTTCGCCTTGGCCGTTTGCAAAATGGGGACTCGATCTTCTCGGCCCCTTTCCCCAGGGATCAGGACAAGTTAAATTTCTCATAGTAGGGGTAGATTACTTTACAAAGTGGATCGAGGCAGAACCCCTAGCCAACGCCACCACCCAAAGAAGCTGAAAATTCCTATATATAAACAATGTCACAAGGTTCGGAGTTCCATATTCAATAACCACGGACAATGGCACTCAATTCACAGATGCAGGCTTCAGAAAACTAGTAGCCGACTTGAATATAAAGCACCAATACACCTCCGTTGAACATCCACAGGCCAATGGACAGGCCGAAGCCGCCAACAAAGTCATATTGGCCGGGTTAAAACGGAGACTACAAAATGCAAAGGGAGCCTGGGCAAGAGCTTCCACAGGTCCTATGGGCATATCGAATGATGCCACATTCCACGACAATGGAATCCCCCTTCCGGTTAGCATACGGAATAGAGGCAATGATTCCAGTAGAGATTGAGGAAAGGTCGCCTAGAGTAGTTCATTACAATGAGGGAGCAAACTCCCAACTTCAAAGGGAAGAGCTCGACCTACTACCTGAAATCCAAGAAAGAGCTCGGATCAAAAAGGAAGCTCTAAAGCGTCGAATGGCTTCCAGATATAATCAAAAGGTAGTACCGAGAAGTTTTGCAGAGAATGATCTTATCCTAATCCGAAATGATATTGGAATAACTCTACCAGGAGAAGGAAAGCTGGCAGCAAACTGGAAAGGACCCTACTGAGTTATAGAGGTACTTGGGAAGGGCTACCCGTCCCGGGATGTTCTACAGACAAAGCAACCGACCTCTTCAGGTCAGATCAATCCGACCTCTTATCAAAGAGCTCGGCCAAGTCACGAGAAAGCCCAAACAAAGGGCCCAAATAGAGGAGCATGCCCCAGATCCTAAGGCAGCCTAAGCCTACAAGAGAAGGGCAGTTTCCTTGAAGATAAGATGACCTCACCCAAAAGATAAGATAAGATAACTAACTTATCTTATCCAAAAAGGTCACTCCACACCATTATAAATACACTGGAGCACCCAGGTATAACTCATACTCTGATTCTACTCAATACCTGTTTAATACCCTTGCTAACTTAAGCATCGGAGTCCCTTGCAGGTACCCCCCACCCTTCGATGATAAAGAATCAACAGCACTCCCAGTTCCATAAGTTGGACACACCAGCTCCGGCCGCTATACACCTGCCGGACACGTCGGCTCTGACCAACACAGAAGATCTCGTCTGAGATCGACCTACAGTTTCAGGTAACCCTCGGAACACTAAGCATCTTGTTTTCCAGCATTACCACCGGATACATAAATGCCACAGACACATAATTGGGTGAACCTTTTCAGATTGTGACTCATCTTTGCTAAAGTCCCCAGTTACAGGTGTCCACAGTTCTTAAGCACACTCTTTTGCTTTGGATCATGACTTTAACCACTCAGTCTCAAGCTTTTCACTTGGACCTGCATGCCACAAGCACATGGTTAGGGATAGCTTGATTTAGCCACTTAGGCCAGGATTTTATTCCTTTAAGCCCTCCAATCCATTAATGCTCAAAGCCTTGGATCCTTTTTACCCTTGCCTTTTGGTTTAAAGGGCTATTGGTTTTTTCTACTTGCCTTTTCTTTCTTCTCTTTTTTTTCTTTCTTTTTTTTCGCCACTTTTTTTTCCACTGCGTTTTCTTGCTTCAAGAATCATTTTCATTATTTTTCAGATTATCAATAACATTTCTCTTTGTTCATCATTCTTTCAAGAGCCAACAAATTTAACATTCATAAATTTCACTATAAAAAATATGCACTGTTTAAGCATTCATTCAGAAAACAAAAAGTATTGTCATCACATCAAAATAATTAAACTAATTTCAAGATAAAATTTGAAATTCATGTACTTCTTGTTCTTTTGTAATTAGGAACATTTTTTATTTAAGAAAGGTGAAGGATTCATGGAATTATTCATTGCTTTAAGACATAGACACTAGACACTAATGATCATGTAATGAAGCTAAAACATAGATAAAACATCAAGCATAGAAATCGAAAAATAGAAAAATAAGAACAAGGAAATTAAAGAACGGGTCCAACTTAGTGATGGCGGCTAGTTCTCCTTCTTGAAGATTCTATGGAGTGCTTGAGCTCCTCAATGTCTTTTCCTTGCCTTTGTTGCTCTTCCCTCATGCTATTTAATCCTCTCTAATTTCATGGAGAATAATGGAGTGCTCTTGGTGCTCCATCCTTAGTTGCTCCATATTGGAACTCAAATCTCCCAAAGAGGTGTTGAGTTGCTCCCAATATTTGTATAGAGGAAATGCATCCCTTGAGGTATCTCAGGGATTTCCTTATGAGGGACTTTCTCATGCTCTTGTTGAGGTCCATGAGTTGGCTCTCTTATTTGCTTCATCTTCTTTTTGGTGATGGGCTTGTCCTCATCAATGAGGATGTCTTCTTCTATGATAATTCTAGCTAAATTGCATAGGTGACAGATGAGATGAGGGAAGGCTAACCTTGCTAAAGTGGAGGTTTTATCAGTCACTTTGTAGAGTTCTAGAGATATGACCTCATGAACTTCTACTTCCTCTCCAATCATGATGCTATGGATCATGATAGTCCGATCTACAGTCACTTTGGATCAGTTGCTAGTTGGAATGATGGAGCGTTGGATGAATTCCAACCATATTCTAGCCACGGGTTTAAGGTCATGCCTTCTCAATTGAACCGGCTTGCCTTTGGAGTCTCTTTTCCACTGAGCTCCTTCCACACATATGTCCATGAGGACTTGGTCCAACCTTTGATCAAAGTTTACCCTTCTAGTGTATGGTCATGCATCTCCTTGCATCATTGGCAAGTTGAATGCCAACCTTAGATTTTCCAAAATAAAATCTAAGTATTTCCCCTGAACCATTGTAAGCCAATTCTTTGGGTTCGGTTCACACTTTGATCATGGTTCTTGGTGATCCATGCATTAGCATAGAACTCTTGAACCATTAGGATCCTGACTTGTTGAATGGGGTTGGTGAGAACTTCCCAACCTCTTCTTCAAATCTCATGTCGGATCTCCGGATACTCATTCCTTTTGAGCATGAAAGGGACCTTAGGGATCACCTTCTTCTTGGCCACAACTCCATAGAAGTGGTCTTAATGGACCTTTGAGATGAATCTCTCCATCTTCCATGACTCAGAGGTGGAAGCTTTTGCCTTTCCTTTCATCTTTCTAGAGGTTTCTCTGGCCTTAGGTGCCATAAATGGTTATGGAAACACAAAAAGCAATGCTTTTTCCACACCAAACTTAAAAGGTTTGCTCGTCCTCGAGCAAAAGAAGAAAAAAGGACAGAGAAGAAGAAGAAATGATGGAGATGGAAAGTGGGGAGTGATTCAGCCAAGGGGGGAAGAAGTGTTTATGATGTGTAAAAATGAAGGAGGGGTGAGGGGTTTATATAGAAGTGGAGAGAGCGGTAGTTTTCGTGTATTAGGGTTGGGTTTGGGAGGGAAAGTTTTTGAATTGTGAATGGTGGGGTAGGTGGGGTTTTTAGGAAAGAGTTATGGGAAGGTGTGAAGAAGAGAGAGAATGAGTTGAGGTAGATGGCAGATCTTGAGGTGTCAAGGATTTCTCATCCCTGCACCATTCAGGCGTGTAAACGCCCCTTTGAGTGCCAATCCTGGTGTTAAACGCCAGGTTGCTGCCTATTTCTGGCATTTAATGCCAGCTTTTCTTCCCTTTCTGGCGTTTAACGCCAGCTTAGTGCCCTTTTCTGGTGTTAAACGCCAGTCTGATGCCATTTTCTGGTGTTAAACGCCCAGGATGGTGCCAGACTGGGCATTTAACACCCATGCTGCTATCCAGGGTGTGTTGTTTTTAATGCTATTTTTGAATTTGTTTTAATTTTTGCAAGTGTTTTTGCGACTCCACATGATCATCAACCTAAAGAAAACATAAAATAACAATGGAAAATGGAAATTGAACATAGATAAAATAAGAATTGGGTTGCCTCCCAATAAGCGCTTCTTTAATGTCAATAGCTTGACAGTGAGCTCTCATGGAGCTTCACAGATGTTTAGAGCATAGTTGGGGCCTCCCAACACTAAACTTAGAGTTTGAATGTGGGGGCTCTGTTTGACTCTGTATTGAGAGAAGCTTTTCATGCTTCTTCTCCATGTGTACAGAGGGAGATCCATCAACCTTGAACACAAGGTAGTCCTCATTCACTTGAAGGACTAACTCTCCTATGTCAACATCAATCATAGCTTTTGCTATGGCTAGAAAGGGTCTGGCAAGGATGATGGATTCATTCTCATCCTTCACAGTGTCCAGGATTATGAAATTAGTAGGGATGTAAAGGCCTTCAACCTTTACCAAGACATCCTCTACAAGTCCATAAGCCTGTTTCTTTGATTTGTCTGCCATCTCTAGTGGGATTCTTGCGGTTTGTACCTCAAAAATTCCCAGTTTCTCCATTACAAAGAGTGGCATGAGGTTTATACCTGACCCCAGGTCACATAGAGCCTTCTCAAAGGTCATGGTGCCTATAGTGCAAGGTATTAAGAACCTTCAGGGATTTTGTTTCTTTTGAGATATCTTCACCTGAGCCAAGGCGTTTAGTTCATTAATGAGCAATGGAGGTTCATCCTCCCAAGTCTCATTACCAAATAATTTGGCATTCAGCTTCATGATTGCTCCTAGATACTGAGCAATTTGCTCTTTAGTAGTAACTTCATCTTCTTCAGAAAAAGGGTATTCTTCATAGCTCATGAATCGTAATAGAAAGTTTAGTGGAATCTCTATGGTCTCTAGAAGAGCCTCAGATTCCCTTGGTTCCTCAGGAGGGAACTCCCTAGTTGTCAGTGAACGTCCCATGAGGTCTTCCTCACTGGGAATCACTGCCTCCTCACTCTCTCCAGGTTCGGCCATGTTGGTCATGGTTATGGCTTTGCACTATCTCTTTGGATTATCTTCTATATTGCTTGGGAGAGTGCTAGGAGGAGTTTCAGTAACTCTTTTACTCAGCTGACCCACTTGTGCCTCCAAATTTCTAATGGAGGATCTTGTTTCATTCATGAAACTTAGTGTGATCTTAGATAGATCAGAGACCATGGTTGCTAAGCCAGAAAGATTCTACTCAGAGTTCTCTGTCTGCTGCTGAGAAGATGATGGAAAAGGCTTGCTATTGCCAAACCTGTTTCTCCCACCATTATTGTTATTGAAGCCTTGTTGAGGCTTCTGTTGATCCTTCCATGAGAAATTTGGGTGATTCCTCCATGAAGAATTTTACCATAGGGTTCTCCCATGTAATTCACCTCTTCCATTGCAAGATTCTCAGTGTCATAATCTTCTCCTTCAAAGGAGGCTTCTTTAGCACTGCCGGATGCAGCTTGCAATCCAGTCAGATTCTGAGAAATCATATTGACTTGCTGAGTCAATATTTTGTTCTGAGCCAATATGGCATTCAAAGTATCAATCTCAAGAACTCCTTTCTTTTGAGTTGTCCCATTGTTCACAGGATTTCTTTCAGAAGCGTACATGAACTGTTTATTTGCAACCATTTCAATGAGTTCCTGGGCTTCTGCAGGCGTTTTCTTTAGATGAATAGATCCGCCTGCAAAATGTCCAATGACATCTTGGATAACTCAGACAGACCATCATAGAAGATACCTATGATGCTCCATTCTGAAAGCATGTCAGAAGGACACCTTCTGATCAATTGCTTGTATCTTTTCCAAGCTTCATAGAGGGATTCACCTTCCTTTTGTTTGAAGGTTTGAACTTCCAATTTAAGCTTACTCATCTTTTGAGGTGGAAAGAATTTAGCTAAGAAGGCATTGACCAGCTTTTTCTAAGAGTTTAGGCTGTCTCTAGGTTTTGAGTTCAACCGTATACTAGCTCTGTCTCTTACAGAAAAAGGGAAAAGCATAAGTCTGTAGGCCTTGGGATCAACTCCATTGGTCTTAACAGTGTCACAGATTTGCAAAAATTCAGCCAAAAACTGATGAAAATCTTCCAATGGAAGTCCATGAAACTTGCAATTCTGTTGCATCAGAGAAACTAATTAAGGCTTAAGCTCAAAGTTGTTTGCTCCAATAGCAGGAATAGAGATGCTTCTCCCATAGAAGTCGGGAGTTGGTGCAGTAAAGTCACCAAGCACCTTTCTTGCATTGTTGGCATTGTTGTTATTTTCGGCTGCCATGTCGTCTTCTTTTTTGAAAATTTCTATCAGGTCCTCGCCAGAGAGTTGTGCTTTAGCTTCTCTTAAATTCCTCTTCAGAGTCTTTTCAAGTTTAGGATCAGCTTCAACAAGAATGCCTTTATCTTTGTTCCTACTTATATAAAGGAGAAGAAAACAAAGAAAGTATAGAATTCTCTACGTCACAGTATAGAGATTCTTTGATGTGTCAGAGGAAAAGAAGAATAGAAGGATAAGGTAGAGAGAGAAATTCGAACTTATAGAGAGGGAGGGGGTCCGAATTATTATAGGAGGATAAGTGTTAGTGATTAAATAGAAAGAGATGAGAGAGAGAGAGTTTTCAAAAATTAAAAAGATTTTTTGAAAAAGTGGTTAGTGATTTTCAAAAATTGGGAGTGAAAAAGTGGTTAGATGGTTTTGAAAAAGATAAGAAATAGTGATTAGTTGAAAAAGATTTGAAAATAATTTTAAAAAGATAAGAAGTTAGAAAAAAAATTGAAATCAAATTAAAAGAGATATGATTGAAAAAAATTGTTTTAAAAAAGATATGATTTTAAAAAGATATGATTGAAAAGATATGATTGAAAAAGATTTAAAAAAAAGATTTGATTTTTAAAGATGACTTGACTAACAAGAAATTAAAAAATAGGATTCTAAAATTCAAATATTGAACCTTTCTTAACAAGAAAGTAACAAACTTGAAATTTTTGAATCACAACATTAATTGTTAACAAGGATTTTCGAAAATATTAAAAGAAAAAATGAAAAGATTTGATTTTGAAAAAGATATGATTGATATGAGAGGATATGAAAAAGATAAGATTTTGAAAAATTAATCTTAAAACTTGAAAAATTGAAAAAGATTTGAATTGAAAACAAAACTACCTCCTTGGTGCTTAACGCCCACTTGGCTACCTCCTTGGGCGTTAAACGCCCAGCAAGGTACCCTAGCTGGCGTTTAAACGCCAGAATTCCTTCTTCACTGGACGTTTTGAACGCCCAACTTTTTCTCTGTGATTCCTCTGCTGTATGTTCTGAATCTTCAATTCTCTGTATTATTGACTTGAAAAGACATAATTTTGAAATTTTTTTTATTTTTTAATGATGAGAGAGAAAAATAACAAAATAAAACTAAACATAAAAAACTAAGATCAAACAAAGGAATGCATGCAAGAACACTTTGAATGTCAAGATGAACATCAAGAACACATTTTTGAAAATTTTTAAGAAAAGAAAGAGATGCAAGACACCAAACTTAGAAATTTTTATACTAGAGACACTAACAATTTGAGAATGCACATGAGAAACAACAAAAGACACAAAACAAGAGAATCTAAAGATCAGACAAAGAAGATCATCAAGAACAACTTGAAGATCAATGAAGAACATAATGCATGAGTTTTTGAAAAAAAAATTTAGAAAAAATTAAAAAACATGCAATTGAAACCAAACTTAAAAATTGACTCTAGACTCAAACAAGAAACACATTTTTTTTTATTTTATGATTTTTATGAATTTTTTTGTATTTTTTTCCGAAAATTATTTTCAAAAAGAAAATAAGAAACATAAAATTTTTAATAAGAATTCCAGGAATCATGTAATGTTAGTCTAAAGCTTCAGTTTAAAAAGATTAGACATGGTCAACCAAGCTTCGGTAGGACATTACATACAACAGCTAACTTGATGGGAATCAACTAGCTCCTGTGATGATAAAAGCACCATCTGAAATTCTAGAATTCATTCTTAAAAATTCTGAAGAACAAATAAAAAGAAAAATACCTAATCTAAGCAACAAGATGAACCGTCAGTTGTCCAAACTCGAACAATCCCCGGCAATGGTGCCAAAAACTTGGTACATAAAATCGTGATACACAACTTCGTGCAGCTGACCAGCAAGTGCACTGGGTCATCCAAGTGATACCTTACGTGAGTAAGAGTCGATCCCACGGAGATTGTCAGCTTGAAGAAAGCTATGGTCATCTTGTAAATCTCAGTCAGGTGGATTTAAATGGTTATAGGGTTTTGATAGTTAAAAGAACGAAATAGAACATAAAATAGGATAGAAATACTTATGCAATTCATTGTTGGGAATTTCAGATAAGCGTATGAAGATGCTTTGTTCCCTCTGAGCCTCTGCTTTCCTATTGCCTTCATCCAATCATTCATACTCCTTTTCATGGCAAGTTGTATGTAGGTGGATCACCGTTGTTAATGGCTACCATCCATCCTCTCAGTGAAAATGGTCCTCTACGATTTCCCGCATGGCTAATCAGCTATCGGTTCTCGATCGTGTCGGAATAAGATCCATTGATCTTTTTGCATAATGTCACTGCACCCCAAAGGCGTGGGTTTGAAGCTCGTCACAGTCATCCCATCCCAGATCCTACTCGGAATACCACAGACAAGGTTTAGACTTTTTGGACCTCAAGAATGCTGCCAATTAATTCTAGCTTATACCGTGAAGACTCTGATCGCACGGAATGGAAGCTCTGTTGTCAGGAGAGGCAACCATGCATCGTGAACCAGGAGGCCAAGAGATACACACTCAAGCTCTCGCAGATAGAACGGAGGTGGTTGTCAGGCACGCGTTCATAAAGGAGGATGATGATGAGTGTCACGGATCATCACATCCATCAGATTGAAGTACGAGTGAATATCTTAGAACGAGAATAAGCTTGAATTGAATAGAAAATAGTAGTAATTGCATTGATTCATGAGGAACAGCAGAGCTCCACACCTTAATCTATGATGTGTAGAAATTCCACCATTGAAAATACATAAGCCATGCCTCCCAAATAGCATGAAACAAAAGAAAAAGGGTTCAAAGACCTGATCCCAAGATCAAAGATGATCAAAAGATGAAAATACAATAGTAAAAGGTCCTATTTATAGCCAACTAGTAACCTAGGGTTTACAAAAATAAGTAAATGATGCAGAAATCTACTTTCGGGGCCCACTTAGTGTGTGCTTGGGCTGAGCATTGAAGCTTTCACATGCATAGACTTTTCTTAGAGTTAAATGCCAGCTCTGGTGCCAGTTTGGGCATTTAACTCCAGCTTTTATGGCAGTTCTGGCGTTTGACGGCAGAAAAGGGTCTCTGACTGGTGTTTTGACACCAATTTGGGCCATCAAATATCGGGCAAAGTATGAACTATTATATATTGCTGGAAATCCCAAGATGTCTACTTTCCAACGCAATTAAGAGTATGCCAATAGGGATTCTATAGCTCCAGAAAATCCACTTCGAGTGTAGGGCGGTCAAAATCCAACAGCATCTTCAGACCTTTTTCAGCCTCTGAATCAGATTTTTGCTCAGGTCCCTCAATTTCACCCAGAATATACCTGAAATCACAGAAAAACACACAAACTCATAATAAAGTCCAGAAATATGATTTTAGCATAAAAAATAATAATTATATACTAAAAACTAACTAAATCATACTAAAAACTACCTAAAAATAATACCAAAAAGCGTATAAATTATCCGCTCATCAGTAGGACAAATAGAACACCCTAGAGGATACCCTCTTCTGGCATTGAATGCCAGTTTAGGCATTCAGCACTAGGAAGTAGGATACAAGGTTGGACATTTAACGTCTAAATGGGAGGCAGCCAAGGCAAAATTTTGACCCCCTAGGGCGTTCAACGCCCATTCTTGGCGTTGAACGCCAGATTTAAAAAAAATAGGGAGATCTCCGCGTTCAATGCCAAAACTGGCGTTCAACGCTAAGAGAGGGGAACTCTCACTAACCAATTGACTATTCAATCAAATCTCCTACACTCTACTCCTATCTTATCTTATCATATCTTTTTTATCTTCCCCACTAATTATCCTTCAACATTATCTTCCTAAATCCCCACTATATCTTTACCATATCTCCACAAATTTTATTCATATCTTTTGACTCCCCCTATCCATAAGTCAAAAATTTCCTCCAATTTCTCCATCACCCCTCCCTTGACCGAATTCACCACTCCCCTACACCTATATATACTGCAAACTTCACCCACCCTCTCACGCTCACTCACTCTTCTTCTTTCCGCTTCTCCCCTTGCTTTCTACCTCTTTGTATTCTTCTCTCTTTGCTCAGAGACGAGCACAAAATTTAAGTTTGGTGTTGGGGATGCTCTATTTTTTTACTATTTATGACACCAAAGGCTGGGAAATCAACCTCAAGAAAGAGGAAAGCTCTCTTAACAGTCACCTACGAGCTTCACTGGTTTTACACAAGCTTCATGAGGAACATTACTACAATGTAGTAAGCAAGAACATGGTACTTTCAGAAGTAAAATTCGAACTGAGAGCTGATGAATACCAAAAAATTCAAGAGCAAATTCGAATTAGGGGTTGGGAAGTTTTGGCTAACACTCTAACTGAAGTTGGAGCTCTAAAGGTCCGAGAATTTTATGCAAATCTATGGGTGATGGATAAACACAAGAAGGATCACCCAGAGTTCAGAACTTGGTGCACTATGGTCCTAGGGAGGACCCTGCAGTTCAGAATGGAAAAGGTGAGGGAAATCTTCAAGCTGCCTCCCCTAAAAGATGACCCTCACTCTTTCAATAGGAGAGTGCAAGCCAATCCAAGGTTAGATCAAGTCCTCAAGGACATATGTCTTCCCAGAGCACAATGGAATAATGACATTAAGGGTCAGCTGTTCCAACTGAGAAGGAATGATGTCAAACCAATTGCTAGAGGATGGCTGGAGTTTATTCAACGCTCCATCCTTCCCACAAGTAACAGATCTAAGGTTACTATGAAGTGAGCCGTGATGATCCACTGTATTATACTGGACAATGAAGTGGAGGTTCATCAAGTGATTTCTTCTAAAATATACAATATTGCAGAAAAGACATCAACCCTCGCTAGGCTTGGTTTTCCTCATCTCATCTATCACTTATGTGAGACGGCCAAAGTCAAGATTGACAAAGATATATTTATTGTAGTGGACAACCCAATCACAAAGAAGAGCATGGAGTACACTCAGAAACTTGGGTAAGCACCAATCCGGAAGCCAATTCCCCCTCTCAAGAGGAAGCAGCCTGAAGAGCTGACATTAGGATTTTTGCTAGTAAAGAATTTTATAAAAATATAGTCGCGTTGTAAGTATAGATTCTAAACCAACAGAAAATCCCTTCGTACAAATATTTGGTTGTCACAAGTAACAAACCTCTAAATAAATTGATAACCAAAGTATTCAAACCTCGGGTCGTCTTCTCAAGGAATTGCAGGGAGGTATGTTCTTATTATTGGTTTTGAGTCTTGTAAATTGGGGGTTTTGAAAGTAAGGAAGAAGTATGTTAATTGCCAGGTAAAATAAATAAATAACTGTAAAATAAACTTTTGGCAAGATATGAGAAATTGGAAGTCCTATCCTAGTTATCCTTATCGATGGTGATGAGAATTGAGTTTTAATCCCATTTAGTTAACCTTTACTAAAGCAAAGGAAAGTCAAGTGGACTAATTAGTTTGATCCTCAGGTCCTAGTCAATTCCTAAGAAAGGACTAGAGTTATTGGAATTCAATTCAATTAGCAAAAATAGCAATTATCAATCATGATGAGTTTGATAACTCAAGAGTCACCAATTAATCAACCAGAGCCAAGATTATAGAAAACTAAATTAAAATCATAAATATCTGGAATACCTCAAATTGAATGGAGATGTCAATTCTAACATGGAAAATTTCATAAGCCAATTGGGCAACATAAATCAAATTCAAATAAAAGCTTCAGAATAAACAAAAATAGAAGAGAAACAAAAATTATTGAACCTGGTATGAAGAAACAATCCTAATCCTAATAGAAATCCTAATCCTAAATCCTAAGAGAGAGGAGAGAACCTCTATATCTGAAAACTACATCTCAAATTATGAAAAGTGTGTTATAAGTGTATGATCTGATTTTGCTCCACTCCCAGCCTCTAATCTATGTTTTCTGGGCCGAGAACTGGGTCAAAAACAGCCCAGAAGTCACTCCCAGCACTTTCTGGTCTGTACAGGTCACAGCAAAGTGACGTGGAGGCGTCGTCCACGCGTTTGCGTGGATTGAAGTTCGCAGATGTGATGTGGACGCATTATCCACACGTTCGTGTCACTTAACTTCGGAGCAGCTATAGCAAATTACATTTCGTTACGAAGCCCCGGATGTTAGCTTTCTAATGCAACTGGAACCACATCATTTGGACCTTTGTAGCTCAAGTTATGACCATTTGAGTGCGAAGAGGTCAGGCTGGATAGCTTAGCAGTTTCTTCAACTTCTTGTATTCCTTCCACTTTTGCATGCTTCCTTTCCATCCTTTGAGCCATTCATGCCCTGTAATCCCTGAAATCACTTAACACACATATCAAGGCATCGAATGATAATAAGAGAGGATTTAAATAAAAAAAATAAAAGGCAAAGAAGCATGTTTTCAATCATAGCACAAAATCAGGAAGGAGAATGTAAAACCATGCAAATCATATGAATAAGTGGGCAAAGGCTTGATAAAAGCCACTCAATTGAGCACAAGATAAACCATAAAATAGTGGTTTATCAACCTCCCCACACTTAAACATTAGCATGTCCTCATGCTAAGCTCAAGAGAAGCTATAAAGGAGTGAAGACAGAATGGTATGATGTATGAAATGCAACCTATCTATATGAATACAACTAAATGCAAAATGATTCTACCTACTTGCTCAAGGTAAATAAATCTTCCAAGAACAGACATGAACTGGATTTCACTAATTCAAATCATAAAAATAAAGTACAAATAACTTGCAAGAAGAAGATAGCTCATGAAAGTAGGAAACATAGAATTAAGCACTGAACCCTTAATGGTAGTGTATATCATTCTAACTCTCAAGTGTCTAGGGTCAATTCTCTCAATTCTCTACTAATCTTGCTTTCTATAGCTTGCTTTTCATATAACAATCAACAAAAAATTTAATGCACCAATACACAAATCAAGAGGTCTTTTAAGGGTTGTAATGGGGTTAGGGTCAAGGTATGATTGTATTTGGCCAAGTGGACTAAAATCTAAATCCTTAATTAACATAAACTTTCCACCTAACTTAGCACAATCCATGTAATCATAATATAGAATCAATAACTACCCATTAACTGCGTTTACTACATATTTATGCATTCCAAGTTTTGAGTACAGTACATATGCATTGCTATTGCCATTTACTTTGGGGCATTTTGTCCCCTTTTTATTTTTCTGCTCTTTCTTTTTTTTCTTTTTTTCTTTTATTTTGTTTTTTTTTCTTAATATATTTTTTTAATGCATATGATTAAGGTTTTGAATGCATAAACATGTTCTTAACATTTTTCATATTTTCACACAAAGTCTAACATACTCAATTCCCAAACCAAACGTTTCCAAACCCACTTTTCCCAACACTTAATTCATGAGCATTCTCACTAGTCTAAACTAATCAAGGATTCAAATTAAGGACATTATTGTTTTTCGCTTAGAGTTAGTGATGAGCTAAAGTAAAGAATAAGGGGTAAAATAGGCTCAACATATGTTTGCAAAGGATAATAAAAGGTAAGGCCATATGGGTATGTAAGCTCAGTGAAACAAGGCTTCAATCATATAAGTGCATGCATACATCAAATAATGGAAATATAGAATTAAGCAAGACAAAGATCACGATTTTAGAGAGAAAAATACACACCAAAAATAAAATATTGGTTGATAGAATGCAACCAATCTAATAGGCTCAAAATCTCACTGGTTTTGTGTGTTCTTAGCTCTAAACCATGTTCCAAAATAATATTTCTTCATACAAGTTTTTCAAAAAGTTTTATTCAAATTAGTGAAATAATATAAAAGGTTTCTTGAAAAAGAAAATATTACTTCAACCAAGTGGTAAAATATTCACAAAATCAAATAAACATGCGAATGCAACAATGAACAAATAAAGAAAATAAGATATTGGTGTTGAGAAGAGAATAACTAACCCATGGAGATCGGTATCGACCTCCCCACTCTTAAAGATTGCACCGTCCTCAGTGCATGCTAAGATGTACAAGTGGACGGGCAGCTCTAACTGATGTCTTTCTCTATAGATTGTGCAGAGTGACTTGTTTGTCTCCCCATATAGAAGTTCTTCCTTTTCTTTCTCTTTGTGGTGGCCATCCTAAAAGAAGAGAAAAAAGAAGGAAAGTAATCCAAAAATAAAGATAAGAACATAAATAAAATATGGGTGTTAATGCCAAATAATAAAGGTCTCAAGTACATGGTAGCTACAACATGCAAGTGAGAAAATAGTAAGAGCAAATGGCATATCAATAGTGCAAAAATTGCAACAATGGGGAAGAGAGTGGGTAAAGAGAGATAATATAAATTCATGTCAATGCAAAAGTAATACAGGTATAAAAGATAGGCATTGATTTAATTAATATTACCTAACAAGAATAAAACAAGTCACTAAGCACCAAGATAATACCAGAAAAGATACAATAGTTGAATAAGAAAATTTAACACCAATGGAAAAGAAAAAGAAAGTAAGAAAGGAGGAAGAAAGAAGAAAAGATAGAAGAAATTAGGATTAGAAAAGAAAAGATAAGAAAATTGGCGCTGGTCTGGATAAGTGGTGCGTCGCATATGACGCGGACGCGTGGTGCACGCGATTGCGTGGGGTGTGTTAAATTCAAGTGACGCGGACGCGTGGGGCACGCGGACGCGTGACTCGGTTTGTGCTAGTGGCGCGAGAGTAGCCTCGCGTACACACAACTCTCTGTTTAAATGCATTTTTGCCAAAAATCTGGGGTGACGCGGTCGCGCGGTTGACGCGATCACGTGGATGGCCTAAATTTGAAAACGGCGGGGACGCGTGGGGCACACGTACGCGTGGCAGGGCATGTGCTTCTAGCACGAGTCCAGCCCAATTCTAGCTCAACTTTCGGCCATACACCCTTTTTACGTTGATTTCAGGACACGCGTTCGCGTGGGTGACGCGGACACGTGGGAGGCATTTTTCCCACATGACGCGGACGCGTCAGCGACGCAGTCGCGTGGATCAATTTGTGCCAAAGGCACGCCTCCAGCCACGCTCTCGGGTGACTCTTTGTTCAATTTTGTTTTCTTCTCAATGCACCTATGATGCGGACACGTCGGTGACGCTGGCGCGTCGCGTGCGATTTCTTCTTTTTTTTTTAATGCAGTATGTAAAATGCAATGAATGTTATGCAAAATTCCAGGTTCAATCAAAACTCAAAAATAGACTAAAATTTAAACTGAAAAAGGAACGGTCATACCATGGTGGGTTGTCTCCCACCTAGCACTTTTAGTTATAGTCCTTAAGTTGGACTTTTGGCGAGCTCCTTGTCATGGTGGCTTGTGCTTGAACTCATCTTGAAACTTCCGCCAATGCTTGGACTTCCAATAATCTCTATCAATACCAAGTAAATTTACCAAGCGTTGATGAAGTTCTCCACAAGCTACGAGCTCCCAAAGTTGATCCTCATATATTCCTGGATCCTAAATCTTGCTTCTACACCCATCTTCAAGTTGATTATCATGATTCCATCCGGGTGGCAAGCAGTCTGAATTCTCAATAAAGCGGCCAAACAACTTCTTAGACCCATTTAGTTGAGCTGTACACCAACCTTTGCATTTAAACTTAAAGCTTCCAACCATAATGAACCTTGCAGGATAATTCTTACCACTAACCATCTTCCTCTTACTCTTAATGCCACAAAGAGCTTTAAGTTGACCATCCGTCTCCCATAGCCCATATTCAAGTGGAATTAGAAAGCTAAGGGATATGAATTTTACCCACTTGAATGTTGTGAAGGATGATGGCAACTTAGGGGGAGGTGTTTCTAATGAACGTGCAAGCTCCACTCCTTTGTGTTCTTCTTTGACATCTTCCACCTCTTTGCAAGCTTCTTCAATTTCAACCACTTCCTCTTGGTAGCTTTCTCCTGATTCAATTTCTTCTTCATTGTTTACCAAGGGCATGGGAGGTTGTGCTTATTCTTCTTTAATCTCCATGTCAAGTTCAATGGGAGAAGATACAAATGCAGATAAGAATTCATCAATGATCTAATCCATCTCTTGACCATCCCTTTCAAAGTCTTCAATCATGAGATGTCTTGGAAGTTGTACACCTTCCTCAACATCAGTTTCAAATGACTTTGAAGGAGGTTCTATAACTTGATTTTTCCATGGAGGTTCAGCATCTCCTAAGTCTTGAACCACTTCTTCTTCTTCAATAATTCTGGCTTCCTCCACTTGTTCCAGTACAAAGTCATGATCCTTACTGTCCACTGGAGTCTCTAGTATCTCCTTCATGCTATGTTCTTTATTAGATTCTCCACATGAAGCCATGGGGGTTCTTTGAGTGTCCAAACATCTAGAAGGTAATTGATTTATTGCTTGCTCCAGTTGATGAAGGGTTACATGAAATTGATCTACTGATTCCTTGAGGCGAGCCTGTGATGCTTGGGTCGATCCAAAAATTGGCAGTGGTGGTTCTTGGGAGTAATTGGGGTGGAATTGGGGTGGTTCTATATATGGTTCATACGGTTCATAGGATGGTTGGTATGGTGGATATGGGTTAGGGTCATATGGAGGTGAGTGGCAGAAAGGAGCTTGTGAGTATGGCGGTCTAAAGTCGTGTTGAGGAGGGGGTTCATAGGCATCTGGTGGTGGTTGTTGATAATCAAAAGAATGCTCACCATAGCCATTGCCTTGATATGCATCACAGAATGGTTGTTGATAGTCCATTGGAGGTGGTTGTTGCCATGAGGGTTGATTAAATCCTTGTGGCTCCTCCCATCTTTGAGTGTCCCAACCTTGATGCATGTTCTCACTGTAATCTCCTCTTCTGGCAACATAATTGTAACCAGACTCATAGCCAAAGGGGTGAGAGTTCACAGTAGTAAGAGAAAATAGAAATAAAAACTAACAAAAAGAAAATATTTTGAAAAAGATATGGTTTTTGAAAAAAAAAATTTGAATTTTGAAAAATAAGATAAGATAAGATAAAAATTTTAAAATCTAATTTTTTTTTTGAAAAATATTTACAATAACCAATAATAAGGCACACGTTTGCAATTCCCCGGCAACGGCACCATTTTGACGTTAGGATTTTTGCGAGTAAAGAATTTTGTAAAAATATAGTCGCGTTGTAAGTATAGATTCTAAACCAACAGAAAATCCCTTCGTACAAACATTTGGTTGTCACAAGTAACAAACCCCTAAATAAATTTATAACCGAAGTATTCAAACCTCGGATCGTCTTCTCAAGGAATTGCAGGGAGGTATGTTCTTATTATTGGTTACGAGTCTTGTAAATTGGGGGTTTTGAAAGTAAGGAAGAAGTATGTTAATTGACAGGTAAAATAAATAAATAATTGTAAAATAAACTCTTGGCAAAATATGAGAAATTAAAAGTCCTATCCTAGTTATCCTTATCGATGGTGATGAGAATTGAGTTTTAATCCCACTTAGTTAACCTTTACTAAAGCAAAGGAAAGTCAAGTGGACTAATTAGTTTGATCCTCAGGTCCTAGTCAATTCCTAAGAAAGGACTAGAGTTATTGGAATTCAATTCAATTAGCAAAAATAGCAATTATCAATCACGATGAGTTTGATAACTCAAGAGTCACCAATTAATCAACCAGAGCTAAGAATATAGAAAACTAAATTAAAATTATAAATATCTGAAATACCTCAAATTGCATGGAGATGTCAATTTTAACATGGAAAAGTTCATAAGCCAATTGGGCAATATAAACCAAATACAAGAAAAAAAGCTTCAGAGAAGAGAAACATAAATTATTGAACCTGGTATGAAGAAACAATTCTAATCCTAATAGAAATCCTAATCCTAAATCCTAAGAGAGAGGATAGAACCTCTCTCTCTGAAAACTACATCTCAAATTATGAAAAGTGTGTTATGAGTGTATGATCTGATTCTGCTCCACTCCTAGCCTCTAATCTGTGTTTTTTGGGCCGAGAACTAGGTCAAAAACAGCCCAGAAGTCACTTCCAACACTTTCTAGTCCGTACAGGTCGCGGCAAATTGACGCGGAGGCGTCGTCCACGCGTTTGCGTGGATTGAAGTTCGCAGATGCAACGCGGACGCGTTATCCACGCGTTCATGTCACTTAACTTCAGAGCAGCTATGGCAAATTATATATCGTTGCGAAGCCTCAGATGTTATCTTTCTAACGCAACTGAATCCGCGTCATTTGGACCTCTGTAGCTCAAGTTATGAACGTTTGAGTGCAAAGAGGACAGGTTGGACAGCTTAGTAGTTTCTTCAACTTCTTGTATTCCTTCCACTTTTGCATGCTTCCTTTCCATCCTCTGAGCCATTCATGCCCTGTAATCCCTGAAATCACTTAACACACATATCAAGGCATCGAATGATAACAAGAGAGGATTCAAATAAAAGAACATAAAAGGTAAAGAATCATGTTTTCAATCATAGCACAAAATCAGGAAGGAGAATGTAAAACCATGCAAATCATATGAATAAGTGGGCAAAGGCTTGATAAAAACCACTCAATTAAGGACAAGATAAACTATAAAATAGTGGTTTATCAATGGCCTCAAGAACAAAGCATCCCTCCGTGCAAGTATTGGACTCAACTAGAAATATCCATTAGACAGTTGATATCCACCATGGACCAACTAAAATAAGAACACAGAGGTCGTTCTATCATTCTTCATAAGCTGACTGAGGCGCAGAAGATGCAAGGGTGCGAATTGGAAGAGTTGAGGTACCAGAAAGAACCCTCTTGAGAGATGAGCAGCCACCATAACTGTGGTTGAGTTTCACCCTCATCTCCCTTATCCTATCTTTGTTTCCAGTACTTTATTTTATTTTCTATTTTCCCTTATTATGGTTTCTTGCTTTCTAGTATAGTAATTTAATTTTGATTTTTTGAAATTTTCAAGTTAATGTCTCATGTATCACCCATTAAACTTAAATAAAAGTTTTAAGAAGGAGAGTAATAATAAAATACATGAGAATTTTAGTTATATATTATGAGTTATTCTAGTTACTTTGATGTGATGGCCTTACTTCTATTTCTGAATGTATGAATTAATAGGGCATCTTTGATATTGGAGTTAAGAGTATTGGTTCTTGAGGAACAGGAACTTAGAAAAATATTATTAATTCTTTGAAGTAAGAAAAGATTGATTGTTGAAGCAAAAGAAATAGCAAAGAGAATTGAAAAGAAAAGAAAAATATCAAAAGAAAAAGATCCAAGGCTTTAACCATCAATGGTTAGGAGGGTCAAAATTGATCTAAAGCTCAAAAGAGTGATTTTTTCTAACCATATGCTTGTGTCATGAAAGTATCAAGTAATCCTTAAGACTAAACACTTAAAGTCATGACTAAATAGTGTAACAGAGTATGCCTAAGGCTCTGTGCACCATTGTCTGGGAGAAAAAACAAGGAAAAATTCGAACCTAAAAGGTTCCCCAGTTAAGTGCTTGTGGTGTTTATGCTTTGATTGAAGTCTTCTTATCCTTAAAGGGGAACCGCCTTTATCTTTCTAGGCCTTTGACTGCCTTCTTAGATTTGGGCTATGTTCCTTCGCTTTTGGGCCCGCTTTGGGCTTTCCTTGCGTTTTGCCGACCTCTTTGAGAAGAGGTCCATGGCAATCTAGCCTGAAGAGGTTGGTCTTTTTGCATTCCCGGCTAACTCGGGTTGCGTAGCTCGACCTGTGGTATGAACAGTGCCCCTGCTCGGGCTCTATCTTACCCTTAAGGCCGTGGTCTTGGGACTTTGACCTCTTGGGGAAGTCGAGTTCAAGCATCTTATCTTTTAGTTGATCTCGTTGAAGCTCCTTAAATGCGAAGCATTTTTTCTCTCTCCTTTTAATTGCAAACTCGCGTTTTGCATTTGTATTCTCCTTGGAAACGTGCGAGGGTTTTAAAGCCCACTTTACTCCTCTTTGCCATTTCCTTTCTTTCCCTCTTCACGTTTCATTTTTTAATTTTCCAAAGATTCGCTTCTGTTTCTTCTTTACATTTCTCTTTGTAATGGAGAAGCTGGGGATCATTGAGGTACAGCCTGCCTTATTCTCATTACAATTGGCAGACAAGTCAGTAAGACAAGCTTATGGATCAGTAGAGGATGTGTTGATAAAGGTTAAAGACCTTTACATTCCTGTTGATTTTATAATCTTAGACACTAGGAAGGAGGAGGATGAATGCATTATCCTTGGAAGACCCTTTCTAGCCACAGCAGAAGCTGTGATAGATGTTAACAGAGGAGAATTAGTCCTTCAATTGAATGGGGACTACCTTGTGTTTAAGGCACACGGCTATCCTTCTGTAACAAGGGAGAGTAAGCATGCAGAGCTTCTCTCAATACAGAGTCAAACAGAGCCCCCACAATCAAACTCTAAGTTTGGCGTTGGGAGGCCACAACCAAACTCTAAGTTTGGTGTTGAACCCCCATATCCAAACTCTAAGTTTGGTGTTGGGAGTCCACAACATTGACCTGATCACCTGTGAGGCTCCATGAGAGCCCGCTGTCAAGCTATTGACATTAAAGAAGCGCTTGTTGGTTGGCAACCAAATTTTTATTTATCTAATTTTATTTTTATTTAATTGTTATTTTGTGTTTTAGTAGGTTCATGATCATGTGGAGTGACGAAAAAATATTAAAATTAAAAACAGAATCAAAAACAGCAGAAGAAAAATCACACCCTAGAGAAAGGACTTACTGGCGTTTAAATGCCAGTAAGGAGCATCTGGCTAGCGTTCAACGCCAGAACAGAGCATGGATCTGGCGCTGAACGCCAGAAACAAGCAACTTCCTGGCGTTTGAACACCAGGAATATGCCCTGAGGAAAACTGGCGCTGAACGCCAGTAACAAGCATGGAACTGGCGTTCAACGCCAGAAACATGCTACACATGGGCGTTGAACGCCCAGAACGTGCATCACTTCGGCGTTTAAACGCCAGAATGGTATGCTAAGGCATTTTACATGCCTAATTGGTGCAGGGATGTAAATCCTTGACACCTCAGGATCTGTGGACCCCACAGATTCCCCACCAAACATATTCCCACCTTATCTCCTAATTAATCCTATAACACACCTTCCCAAAAACCCTTCACCAATCACCTCAATCTCTCTTCCCAATTACCCCTTCACCACTCACATCCATCCATTCTTCCCTATAAACCCCACCTACCTTCAAAATTAAAAAATCTTTCCCACCCAAACCCACCCTAAAATGGCCGAACCTACCCTCTCTCACTTCCCTATATAAACCCCTCCATTTTCCTTAATTTTCACACAACACACACCTCTCTTATCCTTCTTGGCCGAATATACCTCTCCCCCTCTCCTCCATGTTTTTTTTCTTGTTCTTTTCTTTCTTCTCTTGCTCGAGGGCGAGCAATATTTTAAGTTTGGTGTGGTAAAAGCATAAGCTTTTTGTTTTTCCATCACCATTGATGGCACCTAAGGTCGGAGAATCCTCTAGAAAAGGGAAAGGGAAGACAAAAGCTTTCACCTCCGAGTCATGGGAGATGGAAAGATTCATCTCCAAAGCCCATCAAGACCACTTCTATGATGTTGTGGCCAAGAAGGTGATCCCTGAGGTCCCTTTCAAGCTCAAGAAAAATGAGTATCCGGAGATCCGACATGAGATCCAAAGTACAGGTTGGGATGTTCTAACCAACCCTATTCAACAAGTCAGAATCTTAATGGTTCAAGAGTTCTATGCCAATTCATGGATCACTAGGAACCATGATCAAAGTGTGAACCCGAGTCCAAAGAATTATCTTACAATGGCTCGGGGGAAATACTTAGATTTTAGTCCAGAAAATGTGAGGTTGGCGTTCAACTTACCCATGATGCAAGGAGATGCACGCCCCTACACTAGAAGGGTCAACTTTAATCAAAGGTTGGACCAAGTCCTTATAGACATATGTGTGGAAGGAGCTCAATGGAAAAGAGACTCCAAAGGCAAGCCGGTTCAACTGAGAAGACTGGACCTCAAGCCTGTGGCTAGAGGATGGTTGGAGTTCATTCAACGCTCCATCATCCCCACTAGCAACCGATCTGAAGTTACTGTGGATCGGGCCATCATGATTCATAGCATCATGATTGGAGAGGAAGTAGAACTTCATGAAGTCATCTCCCATGAATTCAACAAAATAGCTGATAAGTCCTCTACTTTGGCAAGGCTAGCTTTTCCTCATCTTATTTGCCATCTATGTTACTCAGCTGGAGTTATCATAGAAGGAGATATCCTCATTGAGGAGGACAAGCCCATCACTAAGAAAAGGATGGAGCAAACAAGAGAGCCCACTCATGAAACCCAAGAGACGCATGAGGAAGCTCATCACCAAGAAATCCCGGAGATGCCTCAAGGGATGCACTTTCCTCCCAACAACTATTGGGAACAACTCAACCCTTCCTTAGAAGATTTGAGTTACAATGTAGAACAATTAAGGGTGGAACATCAAGAGCACTCCATCATTCTCCAAGAAATAAGAGAAGATTAAAGAGCAATGAGGGAGGAGCAACAAAGGCAAGGAAGGGACATAGAAGAGCTTAAGGACATAATTGGTCCTTCAAGAAGAAGACGCCACTAAGGTGGACTCATTCCTTGTTCTTATATTTTTCTTCTTTTCGGTTTTTATATTATATGTTCATCTATGTTTTGTGTCTCTACTTCATGATCATTAGTATTTAGTAACTATGTCTTAAGGCTATGAATAATTCTATGAATCCTTCACCTTTCTTAAAAAAAATGTTTTTAAAATTCAAAAGGAACAAGAAGTACATGTATTTCGAATTTATCCTTGAATTTAGTTTAATTATATTGATGTGGTGACAATGCTTTTTGTTTTCTGAATGAATGCTTGAACAGTGCATATTTTTTATCTTGTTGTTTATGAATGTTAAAATTGTTGGCTCTTGAAAGAATGATGAACAAAGAGAAATGCTATTGATAATCTGAAAAATTATGAAATTGATTATTGAAGCAAGAAAAAGCAGTGAAAAAGCAAAAGCTTGTGAAAAAAAATATTTTTTGGCGAAAAAAATAGAAAGAAAAAGAAAGAGCAAGCAGAAAAAGCCAATAGCCCTTAAAACCAAAAGGCAAGGGTAAAAAGGCAATGCTTTGAGCATCAATGGATAGGAGGGCCCAAGGAAATAAAATCCAGGCCTAAGCGGCTAAATCAAGTTGTCCCTAACCATGTGCTTGTGGCATGCAGGTCCAAGTGAAAAGCTTGAGACTGAGTGGTTAAAGTCGTGATCCAAAGTAAAAGAGTGTGCTTAAGAGCTCTGGACACCTCTAATTGGGGACTTTAGCAAAGCTAAGTCACAATCTGAAAAGGTTCACCCAGTTATGTGTCTGTGGCATTTATGTATCTGGTGGTAATATTGGAAAACAAAGTGCTTAGGGCCACGGCCAAGACTCATAAAAGTAGCTGTGTTCAAGAATCAACAAACTTAACTAGGAGAATCAATAACACTATCTGAAATTCTAAGTTCCTATAGATGCCAATCATTCTAAACTTCAAAGGAAAAAGTGAGATGCCAATAATTTTTAGTATGATCTAGTTACTTTTAGGGATGTTTTCATTAGTTTTTATGCTAAATTCACATCTCTGGACTTTACTATGAGTTTGTGTGTTTTTCTGTGATTTCAGGTATTTTCTGCCTGAAATTGAGGGACCTGAGCAAAACTTTGATAGGAGGCTGACAAAGGACTACTGATGCTGTTGGAATCTGACCTCCCTGCACTCGAAATAAATTTTCTGGAGCTACAGAACTTCAAATGGCGCGCTCTCAACTGCGTTGGAAATTAGACATATAGAGATTTCTAGCAATATATAATAGTCTATACTTTATTCGTGATTAGATGACGTAAACTGGCGCTCAACGCCAGTTCCATGCTGCATTCTAGAGTCAAACGCCAGAAACACGTCACGAACCAGAGTTGAACGCCCAAAACACGTTACAACTTGGCGTTCAACTCCAAGAGAAGCCGCAGCTCGTGGATAGATCAAGCTCAGCCCAAGCACACACCAAGTGGGTCCCAGAAGTGGATTTATGCATCAATTACTTACTTCTGTAAACCCTAGTAGCTAGTTTAGTATAAATAGAACTTTTTACTAGTGTATTAGTCATCTTTTGACCACATATTTGGTCTCAGTTTTATTTTATTATTCATCTTAGAAGACTATTGATCACGTTTTGGTGGCTGGCCATTCGGCCATGCCTGAACCTCTTTCACTTATGTATTTTCAACGGTGGAGTTTCTACACACCATAGATTAAGGGTGTGGAGCTCTGCTATACCTCAAGTTTCAATGCAATTACTATTATTTTCTATCCAATTCGATTTATTCCTGTTCTAAGATATTTGTTGCACTTCAACTTGATGAATGTGATGATCCATGACACTCATCATCATTCTCACCTATGAACGCGCGTGACTGACAACCACTTCCGTTTTACCTTAGACCGGGCGTATATCTCTTGGATTCCTTGATCAGAATCTTCGTGGTATAAGCTACAATTGATGGTGGCATTCATGGGAATCTGGAAAGTCTAACCTTGTCTATGGTATTCCGAGTAGGATTCCGGGATTGAATGACTGCGACGAGCTTCAAACTCCTGAAGGCTGGGCGTAAGTGAGAGACGCAAAAGAATCATGGGATTCTATTCCAACTTGATTGAGAACCGACAGATGATTAGCCGTGCTATGACAGAGCATTTGGACCATTTTCACTGAGAGGATGGGATGTAGCCATTGACAACGGCGATGCCCTACATACAGCTTGCCATGGAAAGGAGTAAGAAGGATTGGATGAAAGCAGTAGGAAAGTAGAGATTCAACAGGGACAAGCATCTCCATACGCTTATCTGAAATTCCCACCATTAATTTACATAAGTATTTCTATCCTATTTTATTTATCTTTTAATTATCTAATCCCATCACATTTGAATCAGCCTGACTGAGATCTACAAGATGACCATAGATTGCTTCATACCAACAATCTCCGTGGGATCGACCCTTACTCACGTAAGGTATTACTTGGACGACCCAGTGCACTTGCTGGTCAGTTGTGCGGAGTGGTGACTAAGTGTGATTCACGTGTGAGAGCTACCAAATTATTGGAGCCAAAGTTGATGATCACAATTTCGTCCACCATACGCCTTCTTGTATTTCTTGGTAGTTGATGCTTTCTTTAGGGTGTTTTGGTTTGTCGTTGTCCCTGTCTCTTTTCCCTCTTATATGACTTCTTTATGTGTAGACCTTTTTGGTAGCTTTTGCATGATAAACTGCTAGTTGAAAAAAGGTTGTATCTTTTGATGATATGATTTCTGTGCGGTCTGTTTGATGATGATGGTTTTCTTGCTACTTTGTTGTGAAGTGTTATTTGCCAAAGAGGAATTGATCTTAAAAGTGTCGATTTTCTTCTTTCTTCTTTCCGGGTTCTTGCCCAATTATTGCCTTCAAAGGGGTGCCCTTGGACCTTGATGTGAGTCCTATGGTTTCCCTTTTAACTATTGTATTCAACTCTTGATGTTCCCATGTTTGTTATCCGAGTTGTTTCCATATTTACCCGAGCTGTAGGGTGGTAACCCCTTTTTTCTTTTCTTGTAGGAATAGTTGACCTATGTCTTCTCGCCAGAATATTATTGAAGTGTCTATTAAGGTTCCGGAGGGCATGTCTAACTGGCTGGATTCTATTGTTTTAATGTGTGTCACTGTAGTTGATTCTGAATATTGTGTGTGACTTAGGAGGCATTATAGGATTTGTAGTGATAGGGACCAAGAGAAAAATTACAAGCTAGTGTCTCTCGACCCCGAGGAGAGGGTTAGTTTTCCTTCTTTGACAAAGGGAGAACGGCCCTTCTTCTATGCTTATGACTACTTCTTTAGTCAAATGAATATCACCATTCCCTTTACTCCTTTTGAAACCGAACTATTGTGGGCTTGCAATGCAGCTCCTTCTCAACTCCATCCGAACTCATGGGGTTTCATAAAAATCTTTCAATTGTTGTGTTAGGAACTAGATATCTGACCTTACCCAGCCCTCTTACTTTTTCTTTTTGTTTTGACAAAACCTGGGGTACCTAAGAAGAAAGCTTCCTGGATTTCTTTTCGAGCTTCCCAAGGAAAGAAAGTGTTCTCTATGTATGATGAATCGTTTAGGGATTTTAAGAACTACTATTTCAAGGTCCGAGCTATTGAGGGAGCTCGGCCTTTCTTTTTGGACGAAAACAATGAACCTACCTTCCCTTTGTGCTGGAAAAAGAATGTGGTAGTGACCAGGTATTCTTGGGAAAGTCTGGATGAGGTCGAGCAAGCTTTTGTGAATGTATTAGAGGAAAAATAGGGGGAACCTCCCCGTCTCGACACGAAGAAGTTCTTGGTGGATCCCTCCCATCTTCGAGCTGAATTGGGTAGCTGCCGACTTCATTTTAGCTTTTCTTTGTTTATTTGTTTGTTTTGTCAATCCACCCCGACCCCTTTTTTAGCTGTTTTTTTATTTGCAACCTGATTTCTTTAATTTCTTTTTTCAAAGATGGTGAAGACCATGGATTCCATGAAGGCCTTTAAACTGGCCAGGAAAGCAACTGTGGCTCAAAACAATTCGGCAAAAGGCTCTGGAGAGGGATCTTCCCAAGCGTCTCTGAGGAAGCTGACCTCGGACACTTCTGGGCCGAGGAAAGTCATCCCGACTCCCCAGGTTCGCTTGGTTTTCTCTAACCCTTTCCAGCCAACCCCTAGTGCTGCCTCTTCTCCCACTGTCGGTCCTCCTCCAAAAAGGCAAAAACCTGTTAAGCCCTATGACTTGGATGCTGCTGATTTTGATGCTGTGGGTTTTGTTGATAACTAAATTACTCCTTATGGCCGAATTCCTATGGATGATGTGTCCATCCTTCGCCACCTAGATTTTATTACAAGTAGTAGTGTTCGGATGGCTCAAACGGGTGCGGCTTTGTTCCGTACGATCCAAGATTCTCCCGTTCATGCGACGAAGGCCTTTATGAAGGAAGCTAAGTCAGAGTTTGACAGAATTATAGGGCTAAAGAGTGAGGTTAAACAAAAGGTAGCAAAATTGGAGCTACCGCTGTTGAGGCCACTGCGAACCTGGCTGAGGAGATGCTAAAGAAGCGTAAGGAGAGCTATGTTCGAACTTATGGCGAGCTGTTGGAAACCAGGGAGAGGCTGGAGTCTGCCCATGCTGATTATGCCGAGCTACAGGGTAATCTAGTGGGTAGTGTGACCGACGCCAATGAGAACTTGAAGGCCCAGGTCCGAGTTCTTGATCCCGAGCTCGACCTAACTCTTTTTAGTTTGGACAACATCGTGGAAGATGGTAAGATTGTCCCTGCCCCAGATGAAGATGAAGATGGAGGTCCTCCCCCTATGCCACCAGTCAAAGCTTCTGCTACCACTACTTCTTCTACTCCTGCTGCTGAGGTCGGTCATCTTGGGTCTGACCCGAATGTTCAAGTCTTAAATCGGGAGGATGGGACAGTGGATGCGACTACCTTGAAAATCATTCCTCCCTTCTGATGTGTGGAAAACGATCCAACACAAAACTCACCGGCAAGTGTACCGGGTCGCATCAAGTAATAAAACTCATGGGAGTGAGGTCGATCCCACAGGGATTGAAGGATTGAGCAATTTTAGTTTAGTGGTTGATTTAGTCAAGCGAATCAAATATTGGTTGAGTGGTTTATCATTAACAAAAACTAAATTGCTTGGAATGTAAAGGGAGAGGGGGGAATTACAGTAAATTAAAGAGCAGGAAAGTAAAAAATGCTGAATCTTAAAGAACAAGAAATTAAATGACTGAAACTTAAAGTGCAAGAAATGTAAATTGCAGTAACTTAAATTGCAAGAAATGTAAATTGCTTGAATGGAAAGGGGTGTTGAGGATTGGGAATTCAGAATTTCAGTAAGGGAAATTAAAGTGCAACGATTAATAAAGCAGAATATGAATTGGATGTAACTAAAATTCAAACAGGAAATGAAATTAAATTGCAGCAGGGGTTCACAGAAGAACCAAAAGGAAAAATGAGATCTCAGGGCTCTAGAGACTAGATAGCAAAGTCTAGATCTCAATTGCCTTCCCAGATCCAAGCTCACAAAGCAATTAACAAGAAATTAAAGAAGAAGCAGCAAAGGAAATGTAATTGAACTCAATTATGCAGAAGAGAAATTAAAGAGATCTTGAATGGAGATTGAGACAGAAATTCCTCAATTCTTCACACCCAAGACTCAAACAAGAAAAGTAAAAATGCTCAAGCAAGAACGAGGAAAAAGAGAGATCAATTCTCCTCCCCAATTCTCTGAAATCTCAGTTCCTAGCTCTCAATAAAGTCTCAGAATTCCAAAACTCAAGAAGTTTCAAAAGCTCAAAGTAAAGTAAAAGTTCAAAAGCTCAAAAGAAAGGTCCCCCCTAATTACATCAAACTATCTCCTATTTATACACTTTCTATTCTTGGATCTTGGGATTTGGATGGGCTTTTGATTTGGTGAAGAAATGAATTAAATTGGATTTTTAATTCAATTTTTAGCCCAAGAACATTTGCTTCCAGGAGGCTGCCCTGCTCTTGTGGAGGGCAGGGCAGGAAATGGTGCGTGCGGCCTTGTGCGTGCGTGTTTGGTGCATGTGGTGCTGCAGGATGCTGCCCTGCCCTTGTGGAGGGCAAGGCAGAGTTTTTTGGTGCGCCAGATTCTGCTGCCCGTGCGTGCTGATGCTGCCGAGAGTCCTTGGTGCGTGCCAATCTGGTGCGCTGGCTGTGCACCACAAAATGCTGCCCTGCCCTCGCGGAGGGCAGGGCAATGTTTCAAAAAGTGAAGTTCCAAGTTCGAAACTTGGTGGAGGCGCACGCTGCTTCTTTTCCTTGGTTTTCTTGGCACCAAAGTCACGCCTAGTTCCTTACTTCCTCATGGTGCCGTGTTCGATTCATGGAGAATGAAATCAAGCTTGTTTTCTTTTTGTTTGAACGCTACTCCTTCCCTCCTTGTCCTTGGGTTCGAAACCCATAGGAAGCACTAGGAAGCAATTTTCTTTGAATTATTCTTGATTGGAGCCCGATATTGCTCTTGAGGAGGGCAGGGCAGAGCTTTTGTTCCCTTTGGTCCTTAGCATCAAATTGTGCTCCGCCCTTGTTGTGGGCAGGGCAATGATGCTTTTCAAAGCTTGTTTCATTATGTTGCCCTCCTGGAGGGCAGTGTGCCCTTGTGGAGGGAAATGTTTGATTCCTCCCTTCCATGCGCCACACTTCTTATCTCTTGGGCCACGCTTTCTTAAGCCACGCTTTTCCTTTTTTTCTTTCTTTCTTCACCTACAAGAAACCAAAACAACCACTCAAAGTATCTCTAAGTTCACAAGGTTTATAATTCATTAAAAATCAATTAATTCTTGCTCAAACCTCATGATTTAGCATCAATTTAATAGTAGTTGCTTGATTTAAAGAAGTGATGCATTTTCATTCCAAATCACTTACTTAGGATGCAAGAGGGTGCATAAAGACTAATAAAACTAGTGAAATTAGCTTGAAAAATGGGTATATGATGACTTGTCATCACCTTTTCAACTCAGAAAGCTGCTACTAAGGAGACTTTGGGCCCCTCATGATTTCTGATGTATTGGTTTAGCTCGGCTTGTGGGCCTTTGAACTCTTAGGTTTTGTAAACCTTTTATATGGTTTTTGGCTTTCTTGGACATTTAGTTGCTTCTGTGCAACTTTGATTTGCAAAACAAAACATTTTCAGCTCTTGAGACCGACTTTTTGGCGGCCTTCTGAGTCTTTAATGTTTTTATTATAATATCTATGTTTCTGATGTGTTAATTGCCCTTTGCAGCCTCTGTGAATCTTCGTGGATAGTCGATACTTTGCTGCCCGACCACTTTTGCTTGTCGAGGTGGTCCTTTGGAGCTAATTTGTTTGACCACTTTTCAGTGTTCTCGCAAAACCTTTCTAGTTAGTCTTTGAACAATTTTGATAGTTTCATCGTGGAGCTGTGGCTTTCTGGGGCGAGGCTGTACCCCTTTTAGCGAACTTTTTTGTTGGTCCGACTTCTTCTTGTCAGTCATTCATAATTTATTTTAGCAATCCATTTTTAATCAGACGTCGCCAGGCCTCTTTCTAAGGATTACTTTTTTATAACTTTTGTGTAGCTCGGTTTGGGCCTGGCTTCTCTTTGTCGGTCCATTTTTAGTTATTTTTAGTAAACCATTTTTAATCAGACCTCGTCAGGCCTCTTTCTATGGATTACTTTTTATAACTTTGTCGCTTTGATTGGTTAGGTCCGACTTTTGCTTGTCGGTCCTCTTTTAAGTTATTTTTAGTGATCCATTTTTAATCAGACCTCGTCAGACCTCTTTCTATGGATTACTTTTTATAACTTTTTACGTAGATCGGTTTTTGTCACTTTCATCTTTGTCGACCTTCTCGTGATGAGTTTGTTTCTCATCTTGTCAACCTTGTTGTGATCGGGCGATGAGTTTGGTTCTCATCTTACCGAACTTGTCGTGATCGGGAGATGAGCGGATAATTTATACACTTTTTGGCATTGTTTTTAGGTAGTTTTTAGTAGGATCTAGCTACTTTTTGGGACGTTTTAATTAGTTTTTATGCAAATTTCATATATCTAGACTTTACTATGAGATTGTGTATTTTTCTATGATTTTAGGTATTTTCTGGCTGAAATTGAGAGACCTAAGCACAAATCTGATTCAGAGGCTGAAAAAGGACAGCAGATGCTGTTGGATTCTGACCTCCCTGCACTCAAAGTGGATTTTCAGGAGTTAGCGAATTCCAAATAGGGCGCTCTCAATTGTGTTGGAAAGTATACATCCAGAGCTTTCCAGCAATATATAATAGTCTATACTTTGCTCAAGTTTTGATGACGCAAACTGGCGTTCAAATGCCCCTTCTCTGCCCTACTCTGAAGTTAAAACGCCAGAAACACATTACAAACCAGAGTTAAACGCCCAAACTGGCATAAAAGCTGGCGTTTAACTCCAAGAGAAGCTGCTACATGTGTAAAGCTCAATGCTCAGCCCAAGCACACACCAAGTGGGCCCCGGAAGTAGATTTCTGCACCATTTATTCAATTCTGTAAACGCTAGTGGCTAGTTTCATTATAAATAGGACTTTTTACTATTGTGTTAGAAACGTGGGGGATCTTGGTATCTATCTTCGAATAGTTTATGCGATCTTAGACATTCGGGGCTGGCCTCACGGTCATGCCTAGACCTTCATCGCTCATGTATTTTCAACAGTGGAGTTTCTACACACCATATATTAAGGTGTAGAGCTCTGCTGTTCCTCGAGTATTAAAGCAAAGTACTACTATTTTCTATTCAATTCATGCCTATTCTTATTCTAAGATATCCATTTGCACCCAAGAACATGATGAATGTGATGATTATGTGACACTCATCACCATTCTCACTTATAAACGCGTGATTGACAACCACTTTCGTTCTACATGAAGACAAGCTTGAATGTATATCTCTTGGGTTTCTAATCAACGCTTCACATCAACTCCCTTCTGAAAATGGGGCATCTGAGTCCGAGATTAGAATCTTCGTGGTATAGGCTAGAATCCATTGGCAGCATTCTTGAGATCCAGAAAGTCTAAACCTTGTCTGTGGTATTCCGAGTAGGATCTGGGATGGGATGACTTTGACGAGCTTCAAACTCGGGACTATAGGGTGTGGTGATAGACGCAAAAGGATAGTAAATCCTATTCCTACATGATCGAGAACCAACAGCTGATTAGCCATACGATATCTGTGCATGGTATTTTTCATCCGAGACGAGCAATCCGACAGTTCATTAGCCGTACAGAAATCGTAGAGGACCATTTTCACTGAAAGGATGGGAAGTAGCCATTGACAACGGTGACACCCAACATACAGCTTGCCATAGAAAGGAGTATGAAGGATTGGATGAAGGTAGTAGGAAAGCAGAGATTCAAGAGGGATAAAGCATCTCCAAACACTTATCTGAAATCCCACCAATGATTTACATAAGTATGTCTATCTTTATTTTACTTTTTACTTATCTTTTAATTATTAAAACTCTATAACCATTTGACTATAGCTTGCTTCAAGCCGACAGTCTCTGTGGGATCGATCCTTACTCACGTAAGGTTTATTACTTGGACGACCCAGTATACTTGCTGGTTAGTTGTGCGAAGTTGTGAAAAAGAGTGATATTATAATTGTGCGTTCCAAGCTGTTGGCGCCATTGAGATCACAATTTCATGCACCAAGTTTTTGGCGCCGTTACTGGGGATTGTTCGAGTTTGGACAACTGACGGTTCATCTTGTTGCTCATATTAGGTAATTTTTATTTTCTTTTCCAAAAGTTTTCAAAAATCTTTCAAAATTTTTTTATTTGTTTTCGTTTTTCCAATAAGATATTTTAAAAAAAAAACCCAAAAAAATTCATAAAATGATAAAAACACAAAAATATTTCATGGTTCTTGTTTGAATCTAGTGCCAAATTTTAAGTTTGGTGTCAATTGCATGATTTTAATTGTCTTGCTATTTTCGAAACACATGCATTGTGTTCTTGATGATCTTCAAGTCGTTCTTGATGAATTGCCTTGTTTGATCTTCCTGATTTATTGATTTGCATTGCATGATGTTCTACATATACATTTTTGCATTCACATGGCCCAAACATGAGAATGTTTTAAGTTTGGTGTCCTCCATGTTTTCTTTCATTAAGAAAACTGAGTTCTTGATGTTCATCTTGATCTTCAAGATTGTTCTTGGTGTTCATCTTGACGTTCATAATGTTCTTGCATATATCTTGTGTTTTGATCCAAGAATTATATGTTTCGACTCATTTTGTTTTTTTTCAAAATTGAAAACATATCTTCTTGAATAAAGGATTTAGAAAAATGAAGATCCATGAACATAAAGCAGAGGAATTACAGAGAAAAAGCTGGGCGTTCAAAATGCCCAGTGAAGAAGGAAAACTGGCGTTTAAACGCCAGCCAGGGTACTTGGCTGGGCGTTTAAACGCCTAAACCATGCAGCAATTGGGCATTAAACGCCCAAAACATGCAGCTCCTGGGCATTTAATGCCAGGATGACACAAGGAGAGGAATTTTGTTCTCAAATCAAATCTTTTTCAAATCTTCATATTTTTTTAAAATCAAATATTTTTCAAATAAAATATTTTCAATCATATCTTTTTCAAAATCATATCTTTTCAAATATATATTTTTCAAAAATCAAATCTTTTCCTCATATTTTTGGTGGATGAAATTGTGATCATCAATGGCGCCATCAACATGGTACGCTCAATTGAAATCTCAACTCCTTATCACAACTTCGCACAACTAACCAGCAAGTGCATTGGGTCGTCCAAGTCATAAACCTTACGCGAGTAAGGGTCGATCCCACGGAGATTGTTGGTATGAATCAAGCTATGGTCATCTTGTAAATCTCAGTCAGGCAGATTCAAATGGTTATAAATGATTTATGAATAAAGCATAAAATAAAGATAGAGATACTTATGTAATTCATTGGTGAGAATTTCAGATAAGCGTATGGAGATGCTTTGTCCCTTCCGTCTCTCTGCTTTCCTACTGTCTTCATCTAATTCTTCTTACTCCTTTCCATGGCAAGCTGTATATTGGGCATCACCGATGTCAATGGCTACAGTCCCGTCCTCTCAGTGAAAATGTTCAACGAGCTCTGTCACAGCACGGCTATTCAGCTGTCGGTTCTCGATCATGTCGGAATAAAATCCAGTGATTCTTTTGCATCTGTCACTAACGCCCCAAAATCGCGAGTTTGAAGTTCGTCACAGTCATTCAATCCTTGAATCCTACTCAGAATACCACAGACAAGGTTTAGACCTTCCGGATTCTCTTGAATGCCGCCATCAATTCTAGCTTATACCACGAAGATTCTGATTAAGGAACCCAAGAGACATCCACTCAATCTAAGGTAGAACGGAGGTGGTTGTTAGGCACACGTTCATAGGTGAGAATGATGATGAGTGTCATGGATCATCACATTCATCAAGTTGAGGAACAAGTGATATCTTAGAACAAGAATAAGCT